>NC_092248.1:17556281-17562389 GCF_036320965.1 Panulirus ornatus
GCAAAGGGGATAAAAGTGAGTCCTAAAATTGCTGTGGTATGAGTTTGTTGAGTATTCCTGGTAAATCATATGGGAGGGTATTCATTGAGAGGGTGAAGGCATGTACAGTGCATCAGATTGGGAAAAGCAGTGTGGTTTCAGAAGTTGTAGAGGATATGCGGATCAAGTGATTGCTTTGAAGAATGTATGTGAGAAATACTTAGAAAAGCATAGGAATTTGTATGTAACATTTATTGATCTGGAGAAGGCATATGATAGAGTTGATAGATATGCCCTGTGGAAGGTATTATGAATATATGGTTCGGGTGGGAAGTTGTTAGAAGCAGTGAAAAGTTTTTATCAAAGATGTAACGCATGTATACGTTTAGGAAGAGATGAAAGTGATTGGTTCTTAGCGAATGTTGGTATGCGGCAGGGGTGTGTGATATCTCCATGATTGTTTAATTTGTTTATAAAAGGGGTAATTAGGGAGGTGAATGCAAGAGTTTTGGAAAGATGGGCAAGTAAGCAGTCTGTGGTGGATGAAAGATCTTGGGAAGTGAGTCAGTTGTTCGCTGATGATACAGCGCTGTTGGCTGATTCATGTGAGAAACTGCAGAAGCTGGTGACTAAGTTTCGTTTAGTGTGTGTAAGAAGCAATCTGAGAGAAAATATGAATAAGAGCAAGGTTATTAGGTACAGTAGGGTTGAGGGATAAGTCAAATGGGAGGTACGTTTGAATGGAGAGAAACTGGAGGAAGTGAAGTGTTTTAGATATCTGGGAGTGGATTTGGCAGCGGATGGAACCATGGAAGCGGAAATGAATAATAGGGTTGGGAAGGGGGCGAAAGTTCAGGGGGCGTTGAAGAATGTGTGGAAATCGAGAACATTACCTCGGGAAGCAAAAATGGGTATGTTTGAAGGAGTAGTGGTTCCAATAATGTTATATGGCGGCGAGGCGTGGGCTATGGACAGAGTTATGCGGAGGATGATGGATGTGATGGAAATGAGATGTATGAGGATAATATGTGGTTGAGGTGCTTTGATCGTGTAAGTAATAAAATGGTAAGAGAGATGTGTGGTAATAAAAAGAGTGTGGCTGAGAGAGCAGAAGAGGGTGTTTTTAAATGGTTTGGTCACATGGAGAGAATGAGTGAGGAAAGATTGAAAAAGAGGATATATGTATCAGAGGGGGAGGGAACGAGGAGAAGTGGGGGACCAAATTGGAGGTGGAAAGATGGGGTGAAAAAGATTTTAAGTGATCGCGGCCTCAGCATGCAGGAGGGTGAAAGGCGTGCAAGGAATAGAATGAAGTGGAACGATGTGGTATATCAGAGTCGACGCGCTGTCAATGGATTGAACCAGGAAATATGAAGCGTCTGGGTTAAAACAATGGAAAGTTGTGTAGGGCCTGGATGTGGAAAGGGAGTTCTGGTTTCGGTTCATTATTACATAACAGCAAGAGACTGAGTGTGAACGGATTGGGCCTTTGTTGTCTTTTCCTACCACAACCTCGCGCACATGAGGGTAGAGAGGGTTGTTATTTCATGTGTGGCGAGGTGGCGATTGGAATGAATAAAGGCAGACAGGTTGAACTACGTACATGTGTATATATGAATATGTCTCTGTGTGGATATATATGTATACGTTGAGATGTAAAGGTACGTATATTTGCGTGTGTGGACATGTATGCAAATACATATGTATGTGGGTGGGTTGGGCCAATCTTTCGTTTGTTTCCTTATGATACCTCGCTATATATAAAATATATATATATATATATATATATATATATATATATATATATATATATATATATATATATATATATATATATATATCTTTTTTTTTTTTTTTTCAAACTATTCGCCATTTCCCGCATTAGCGAGGTAGCGTTAAGAACAGAGGACTGGGCCTTTGAGGGAACACCCTCACCCGACCCAATTCTCTGTTCCTTCTTTTGGAAAAAAAAAAAAAAAAAAAAAAAAGAGAGGGGAGGATTTCCAGCCCCCCGCTCCCATATATATATATATATATATATATATATATATATATATATATATATATATATATATATATATATATATAAATATATATATATATATATATATATATATATATATATATATATATATATATATATATATATATATATATATATTTATATATATATATATTTCTTTTTTTTTTCATTTTTGCTTTGTCGCTGTCTAACGCGTTTGCAAAGTAGCGCAAGGAAACAGACGGAAGAAATGGTCCAACCCACCCCCATACACATGTATATACATACACGTCCACACACGCAAATATACATATCTATACATCTCAATGTGCACATATATATACAAACACAGACACATACATATATACCCATGCACACAATTCACACTGTCTGCCTTCATTCATTCACATCGCCACGCCGCCACACATGGAATACCATCCCCCTCCCCCCTCATGTGTGCGAGGTAGCAATAAGAAAAGACAACAAAGGCCCCATTCGTTCACACTTAGTCTCTAGCTGTCATGCAATAATGCCCTAAACCTCAGCTCCCTCTCCACATCAAGGCCCCACACAACTTTCCATGGTTTACCCCAGACGCTTCACATGCCATGATTCAATCCACTGACAGCACGTCAACTCCGGTATACCACATCGATCCAATTCACTCTATTCCTTGCCCGCCTTTCACCCTCCTGCATGTTTAGGCCCCGATCACTCAAAATCTTTTTCACTCCATCTTTCCACCTCCAATTTGGTCTCCCACTTCTCGTTCCCTCCACCTCCGACTAATATATCCTCCTGGTCAATCTTTCCTCACTCATTCTCTACATGTGCCGAAACCATTTCAAAACACCCTCTTCTGCTCTCTCAACCACGCTCTTTTTATTTCCACACATCTCTCTTACCCTTACATTACCTACTCGATCAAACCACCTCACACCACACATTGTCCTCAAACATCTCATTTCCAGCACATCCACCCTCCTGCGCACAACTCTATCCATAGCCCACGCCTCGCAACCATACAACATTGTTGGAACCAATATTCCTTCAAACATACCCATTTTTGCTTTCCGAGATAATGTTCTCGACTTCCACACATTCATCAAGGCTCCCAGGATTTTCGCCCCCTCCCCCACCCTATGATCCACTTCCGCTTCCATGGTTCCATCCGCTGCCAGATCCACTCCCAGATATCTAAAATACTTTACTTCCTCCAGTTTTTCTCCAATCAAACTTACCTCCCAATTGACTTGACCCTCAACCCTACTGTACCTGATAACCTTGCTCTTATTCACATTTACTCTTAACTTTCTTCTTTCACACACTTTAACAAACTCAGTCACCAGCTTCTGCAGTTTCTCACATGAGTTAGCCAACCGCGCTGTATCATCAGCGAACAACAACTGACTCACTTCCCAAGCTCTCTCATTCAAAACAGACTTCATACTTGTCCCTCTTTCCAAAACTCTTGAATTCACCTCCCTAACAACTCCATCCATAAACAAATTAAACAACCATGGAGACATCACACACCCCTGCCGCAAACCTACATTCACTGAGAACCAATCACTTTCCTCTCTTCCTAAACGTACACATGCCTTACATCCTCGATAAAAACTTTTCACTGCTTCTAACAAATTTCCTCCCACACCATATATTCTTAATACCTTCCACAGAGCATCTCTATCAACTCTATCATATGCTTTCTCCAGATCCATAAATGCCACATACCTATCCATTTGCTTTTCTAAGTATTTCTCACTTACATTCTTCAAAGCAAACACCTGATCCACACATCCTCTACCACTTCTGAAACCACGCTGCTCTTCCCCAGTCTGATGCTCTGTACAGGCCCTCACCCTCTCAATCAATACCCTCCCATATAATTTACCAGGAATACTCAACAAACTTATACCTCTGTAACTTGAGCACTCACTCTTATCCCCTTTGGCTCTGTACAATGGCACTATGCACGTATTCCGCCAATCCTCATGCACCTCACCATGAATGATACATGCAGTAAATAACCTTACCAACCAGTCAACAATACAGTCACCCACTTTTTTAATAAATTCCACTGCAATACAATCCATACCTGCTCCCTTGCCGGCTTTCATCTTCCGTAAAGCTTTTACTACCCCTTCTCTATTTACCAAATCATTTTCCCTAACCCTCTCACTTTGCACACCACCTCGACCAAAACACCCTATATCTCCCACTCTATCATCAAACACATTTAACAAACCTTCAGAATACTCAACACTACTTGTTATCACCTCCCCATCAGCCCCCTTCACTGAAATTCCCATTTGCTCCGTTGTCTTACGCAAGTTATTTACCTCCTTCCAAAACATCTTTTTATTCTCCCTGAAATTTAATGATACTCTCTCACCCCAACTCTCATTTGCCCTCTATTTCACCTCTTGCACCTTTCTCTTGACCTCCTGCCTCTTTCTTTTATACCTCTCCCACTCATTTGCATTTTTTCCCTGCAAAAATCGTCCAAATGCCTTTCTCTTCTCTTTCACTAATAAACTTACTTATTCATCTCACCACTCACTACCTTTTCTAACCAACCCACCTCCCACGCTTATCATGCCACAAGCCTCTTTTGCGCAAGCCATCACTGCTTCACTAAATAAATCCCATTCGTACCCCACTCCCCCTACCTCCTTTGTTCTCACCTTTTTCCATTCTGTGCTCAGTCTCTCCTGGTACTTCCTCACACAAGTCTTATTCCAAAGCTCACTTACTCTCACTACTCTCTTCACCCCAACATTCTCTCTTCTTTTCTGAAAACCCCAACAAATCTTTACCTTCGCCTCCACATCTCCACATCTCTCCGGTTGTACCTCTCAGCACATTAGAATCCAAAAGTCTCTCTTTCGTGCGTTTATCAATTAACACGTAATCCAATAACGCTCTCTGGCCATCTCTCCTACTTACATACGTATACTTATGTATATCTCGCTTTTTAATACAGGTATTCCCAATCACCAGTCCTTTCTCAGCACATAAATTTACAAGCTCTTCACCATTTCCATTTACAACACTGAACAATCCATGTATACCAATTATTCCCTCAACTGCCACATTACTCACCTTTGCATTCATATCACCCATCACTATAACCCTGTCTTGTGCATCAAAACCACTAACACACTCGTTCATCTGCTCCCAAAAAACTTGCCTCTCATGATCTTTCTTCTCATGCCCAGGTGCATATGCACCAATAATCACCCATCTCTCTCCATCAACTTTCAGTTTTACCCATATCAATCTAGAATTTACTTTCTTACACTCTATCACATACTCCCACAACTCCTGATTCAGGAGTAGTGCTAATCCTGCCCTTGCTCTTGTCCTCTCACTAACCCCTGACTTTATTCACAAGACATTCCCAAACCACTCTTACCCTTTTCCCTTTAGCTTCGTTTCACTCAGAGCCAAAACATCCATGTTCCTTTCCTCAAACATACAACCTATCTCTCCTTTTTTCTCATCTTGGTTACATCCACACACATTTAGACAACCCAATCTGAGCCTTCGAGGAGGATGAGCACTCCTCGAGTGACTCCTTCTTCTGTTTACCCTTTTAGAAAATTAAAGTACAATATATATATATATATATATATATATATATATATATATATATATATATATATATATATATATATATATATATATATATATATATATATATATATATATATATATATATATATACTTGAGCATACAGAAGCAATTAAAAGTTGTCACCAACAACAAAACTATTAAAGAAATGCGGAACAAAAATAAGGGGATCAAAAAACAGCTGCAAGTTAATTCATCTGAAATAAACAACACCTCTAAAAAATGGATAGGAAATGCTTCAAGGGAGGATTTCTTTTTGATGAATGCTGGCCTGAACCCTTGCTTGCTTCATCCAAAATGAAGTGCATTAAGAAGTTGCAGCAAATGATGGAGAAGGATTACACTTGAGCATACAGGTGCTTGACCAGGAGGCATCATAATTTGTAGACACTGCCAATCCCTCCTCAGATAAGTCAGCAGAGCCTGCATCTCAACCATCTTGTTCAGACCAACAGCCCAACTAATCCAAGGAGCACATAAATATTGTCACC
>NC_092248.1:17562489-17577061 GCF_036320965.1 Panulirus ornatus
GTTTGATGATTTGAGTGGCAGATATAGGGGTCTTGGTTCGAGGTGGTGTGCAAGTGAGAGGGTTTATGGAGAGCGATTTGGTAAACAGAGAAGAGGTAGTAAAAACTTTTCTTTAGACCTCCTGCCTCTTTCTTTTATACATCTCCCAGTCATTTTCATTCTTTCCCTGCAAAAATCTTCCAAATGTCTTTCTCTTCTCTTTCACTAATAATTTTACTTCTTCATCCCACCACTCACTAACCCTTCTAATCTGCCCACCTCCCACGCTTCTCATGCTACAAGCATCTTTTGCGCAAGTCATTACTGCTCTCCTAAATACATCCCATTCCTTCCCCACTCCCCTTACATCCTTTGTTCTCACGTTTTTCCATTTTGTACTCAGTCTCCTTTAGTACTTCCTCACACAAGTCTCCTTCCTAAGCTCACTTACTCTTACCATTCTCTTCACCCCAACATTCTGTCTTCTTTTCTGAAAACCTCTACAAATCTTCACATTCGCCTCCACAAGATAATGAACAGACATCCCTTCAGTTGCACCTCTAGCATATTAACATCCAAAAATCCCTCTTTTGCGCGCCCATCAATTAACACGTAATCCAATAACGCTCTTTGGCCATCTCTCCTACTTACATACGTATACTTATGTATATCTATCTTCTTTTAAACCAGGTATTCACAATCACCAGACCTTTTTAGCACATGGATCTACAAGCTCTTCACCATTTCCATTTACAACACTGAACACCCCATGTACACCAATTATTCCCTCAAGTGCCACATTACTCAACTTTGCATTCAAATCACCCATCACTATATTCCGGTCTCGTTCATCAAAACTACTAACATACTCACTCAGCAGCTGCCAAAACACCTGCCTCTCGTGATATTTCTTCTCATGCCCAGGTGCGCATGCACCAATAGCCACTCATCTCTCTCCATCCGCTCTCAGTTTTACCCATACTGATCGAGAATTTACTTTCTTACATTCTATCACATACTCCAACAACTGTTTCAGGAGTACTGCTACTACTTCCCTTGCTCTTGTCTCTCACTAACCCCTGACTTTACTCCCAAGACATTCCTAAACCATTATTCTTGTTTACCCTTGAGCTTTATTTCAATCAAAGGCAAAACATCCATGTTCCTTTTCTCAAACATGCTACCTATGTCTCATTTTTTCTAATCTTGGTTACATCCACATACATTTAAACAGCCAAATCTGAGCCTTCAAAGAGGATGAGCACTCCCCGGGTGACTCCTTCTGCTTCCCCTTTTAGAAAGCTAAAATACAAGGTTGGGAGGGTTTCCATCCCCCGCTCCCGTCCCCTTAAGTCGCCTTCTACGACACGTAAGTAATGCGTGGGAAGTATTCTTTCTCCCCTATCCCATGGATATATATATATATATATATATATATATATATATATATATATATATATATATATATATATATATATATATTTCTTTTTTGCTTTGTCGCTGTCTCCCGCGTTTGCGAGGTAGCGCAAGGAAACACACGAAAGAAATGGCCCAACCCACCCCCAGTACACATGTATATACATACCTCCACACAAGCAAATGTACATACCTACACAGCTTTCCGTGGTTTACCCCAGACGCTTCACATGCCCTGATTCAATCCACTGACAGCACGTCAACCCCGGTATACCACATCGATTCAATTCACTCTATTCCTTGCCCTCCTGTCACCCTCCTGCATCTTCAGGCCCCGATCGCACAAAATCTTTTTCACTCCATCTTTCCACCTCCAATTTGGTCTCCCACTTCTCGTTCCCTCCACCTCCGACACATATATCCTCTTGGTCAATCTTTCCTCATTCATTCTCTCCATGTGCCCAAACCATTTCAAAACACCCTCTTCTGCTCTCTCAACCACGCTCTTTTTGTTTCCACACATCTCTCTTACCCTTACGTTACTTACTCGATCAAACCACCTCACACCACACATTGTCCTCACACATCTCATTTCCAGCACATCCATCCTCCTGCGCACAACTCTATCCATAGCCCACGCCTCGCAACCATACAACATTGTTGGAACCACTATTCCTTCAAACATACCCATTTTTGCTTTCCGATATCATGTTCTCGACTTCCACATATTCTTCAAGGCTGCCAGGATTTTCGCCCCTCCCCTACCCTATGATCCACTTCCGCTTCCATGGTTCCATCCGCTGCCAGATCAACTACCAGATATCTAAAACACTTCACTTCCTCCAGTTTTTCTCCATTCAAACTTACCTCCCAATTGACTTGACCCTCAACCCTACTAAACCTAATTACCTTGCTCTTATTCATATTTACTCTTAACTTTCTTCTTTCACACACTTTGCCAAACTCAGTCACCAGCTTCTGCAGTTTCTCACATAAATCAGCCACCAGCGTTGTATCATCAGCGAACAACAACTGACTCACGCCCCAAGCTCTCTCATCCCCAACAGACTTCATACTTGCCCCTCTTTCCAAAACTCTTGCATTCACCTCCCTAACAACCCCATCCATAAACAAATTAAACAACCATGGAGACATCACACACCCCTGCCGCAAACCTACATTCACTGAGAACCAATCACTTTCCTCTCTTCCTACACGTACACATGCCTTACATCCTCGATAAAAACTTTTCACTGCTTCTAACAACTTGCCTCCCACAACATATATTCTTAATACCTTCCACAGAGCATCTCTATCAACTCTATCATATGCCTTCTCCAGATCCATAAATGCTATATACAAATCCATTTGCTTTTCTAAGTATTTCTCACATACATTCTTCAAAGCAAACACCTGATCCACACATCATCTACCACTTCTGAAACCACACTGCACTTCCCAATCTGATGCTCTGTACATGCCTTCACCCTCTCAATCAATACCCTCCCATATAATTTACCAGGAATACTCAACAAACTTATACCTCTGTAATTTGAACACTCACTCTTATCGCCTTTGCCTTTGTACAATGGCACTATGCACGCATTCCGCCAATCCTCAGGCACCTCACCATGAGTCATACATATATTAAATAACCTTACCAACCAGACAATAATACAGCTACCCCCTTTTTTAATAAATTCCACTACAATACCATCCAAACCTGATGCCTTGCTGGCTTTCATCTTCAGCTAGTCTTTTACTACCTATTCTCTGTTTACCAAATCATTTTCCCTAACCCTCTCACTTTGCACACCACCTCGACCAAAACACCCTATATCTGCCACTCTATCATCAAACACATTCAACGAACATTCAAAATACTCAATCCATCTCCTTCTCACATCACCACTACTTGTTATCACCTCCCCATTTGCGCCCTTCACTGAAGTTCCCATTTGCTCCCTTGTCTTACGCACTTTATTTACCTCCTTCCAGAACATCTTTTTATTCTCCCTAAAATTTAATGATACTCTCTCACCCCAAATCTCATTTCCCCTCTTTTTCACCTCTTGCACCTTTCTCTTGACCTCCTGTCTCTTTCTTTTATACGCTCTTTTTATTTCCACACATCTGTCTTACCCTCACGTTACTCACTCGATCAAACCACCTCACACCACACATTGTCCTCAAACATCTCATTTCTAGCACATCCATCCTCCTGCGCACAACTCTATCCGTAGCACACGCCTCGCAACCATACAACATTGTTGGAGCCACTATTCCTTCAAACATACCCATTTTTGCTTTCCGAGATAATGTTCTCGACTTCCACACATTCTTCAAGGCTCCCAGAATTTTCGCCCCCTCCCCCACCCTATGATCCACTTCCGCTTCCATGGTTCCATCCGCTGCCAGATCCACTCCCAGATATCTAAAACTCTTTACTTCCTCCAGTTTTTCTTCATTCAAACTTACCTCCCAATTGACTTGACCCTCAAATCTACTGTACCTAATAACCTTGCTCTTATTCACATTTACTCTTAACTTTCTTCTTTCACACAGTTTACCAAACTCAGTCACCAGCTTCTGCAGTTTCTCACATGAATCAGCCACAGCGCTGTATCATCAGCGATCAACAACTGACTCACTTCCCAAGCTCTCTCATACCCAAAAGAAAAAGAATACATACATATATATATATATATTTATATATATATATATATATATATATATATATATATATATATATATATATATATATATATATATATATATATATATATATATATATATATATATATATTTATATACATACATATATATATATGGTAAGGTTATTCAATGTATGTATGACTCATGGTGAGGTGCCTGAGGATTGGTGGAATGCGTGCATAGTGCCACTGTACAAAGGCAAAGGGGATAAGAGTGAATGCTCAAATTACAGAGGTATAAGTTTGTTGAGTATTCCTGGTAAATTATATGGGAGGGTATTGATTGAGAGGGTGAAGGCATGTACAGAGCATCAGATTGGGGAAGAGCAGTGTGGTTTCAGAAGTGGTAGAGGATGTGTGGATCAGGTGTTTGCTTTGAAGAAGGTATGTGAGACATACTTAGAAAGGCAAATGGATTTGTATGTAGCATTTATGGATCTGGAGAAGGCATATGATAGAGTTGATAGAGATGCTCTGTGGAAGGTATTAAGAATATATGGTGTGGGAGGCAAGTTGTTAGAAGCAGTGAAAAGTTTTTATCGAGGATGTAAGGCATGTGTACGTGTAGGAAGAGAGGAAAGTGATTGGTTCTCAGTGAATGTAGGTTTGCGGCAGGGGTGTGTGATGTCTCCATGGTTGTTTAATTTGTTTATGGATGGGGTTGTTAGGGAGGTGAATGCAAGAGTTTTGGAAAGAGGGGCAAGTATGAAGTCTGTTGGGGATGAGAGAGCTTGGGAAGTGAGTCAGTTGTTGTTCGCTGATGATACAGCGCTGGTGGCTGATTCATGTGAGAAACTGCAGAAGCTGGTGACTGAGTTTGGTAAAGTGTGTGAAAGAAGAAAGTTAAGAGTAAATGTGAATAAGAGCAAGGTTATTAGGTACAGTAGGGTTGAGGGTCAAGTCAATTGGGAGGTGAGTTTGAATGGAGAAAAACTGGAGGAAGTAAAGTGTTTTAGATATCTGGGAGTGGATCTGGCAGCGGATGGAACCATGGAAGCGGAAGTGGATCATAGGATGGGGGAGGGGGCGAAAATTCTGGGAGCCTTGAAGAATGTGTGGAAGTCGAGAACATTATCTCGGAAAGCAAAAATGGGTATGTTTGAAGGAATAGTGGTTCCAACAATGTTGTATGGTTGCGAGGCGTGGGCTATGGATAGAGTTGTGCACAGGAGGATGGATGTGCTGGAAATGAGATGTTTGAGGACAATGTGTGGTGTGAGGTGGTTTGATCGAGTAAGTAACGTAAGGGTATGAGAGATGTGTGGAAATAAAAAGAGCGTGGTTGAGAGAGCAGAAGAGGGTGTTTTGAAATGGTTTGGTCACATGGAGAGAATGAGTGAGGAAAGATTGACCAAGAGGATATATGTGTCGAAGGTGGAGGGAACGAGGAGAAGAGGGAGACCAAATTGGAGGTGGAAAGATGGAGTGAAAAAGATTTTGTGTGATCGGGGCCTGAACATGCAGGAGGGTGAAAGGAGGGCAAGGAATAGAGTGAACTGGAGCGATGTGGTATACCGGTGTTGACGTGCTGTCAGTGGATTGAATCAGGGCATGTGAAGCGTCTGGGGTAAACCATGGAAAGCTGTGTAGGTATGTATATTTGCGTGTGTGGACGTATGTATATACATGTGTATGGGGATGGGTTGGGCCATTTCTTTCGTCTGTTTCCTTGCGCTACCTCGCAAACGCGGGAGACAGCGACTAAGCAAAAAAAAAAAAAATATATATATATATATATATATATATATATATATATATATATATATATATATATATATATATATATATATATATTTATATATATATGTATTTATTGACGTTTGTGTAAATAAATTATACATTTCCTTTTTTCCATAGACAGAGGTTGAACCATTATGTGACATTCTGTTTTTCATTCATTTCAAGCTAGAAGTTTCAGTTTTCTAAATTGTTTCTTACATTTTCTCATATGTATATATATGTATGTGTGTGTGTGTGTATATTTGCGTATGTATGTGTATGTGTGTGTATGTGTATATGTATATATATATGTATATTATCCCTGGGGATAGGGGTGAAAGAATACTTCCCACGTATTCCTCGCGTGTCGTAGAAAGCGACTAGAGGGGACGGGAGCGGGGACCAGAAATCCTCCCCTCCTTGTATTAACTTTCTAAAATGGGAAGCAGAAGAAGGAGTCACGCGGGGAGTGCTCATCCTCCTCGAAGGCTCAGACTGGGGTGCCTAAATGTGTGTGGATGTAACCAAGATGTGAAAAAAGGAGAGATAGGTAGTATGTTTGAGGAAAGGAACCTGGATGTTTTGGCTCTGAGTGAAACGAAGCTCAAGGGTAAAGGGGAAGAGTGGTTTGGGAATGTCTGGGGAGTAAAGTCAGGGGTTAGTGAGAGGACAAGAGCAAGGGAAGGAGTAGCAATACTCCTGAAACAGGAGTTGTGGGAGTATGTGATAGAGTGTAAGAAAGTAAATTCTCGATTAATATGGGTAAAACTGAAAGTTGATGGAGAGAGGTGGGTGATTATTGGTGCATATGCACCTGGGCATGAGAAGAAAGATCAAGAGAGGCAAGTGTTTTGGGAGCAGCTGAATGAGTGTGTTAGTGGTTTTGATGCACGAGACCGGGTCATAGTGATGGGTGATTTGAATGCAAGGGTGAGTAATGTGGCAGTTGAGGGAATAATTGGTATACATGGGGTGTTCAGTGTTGTAAATGGAAATGGTGAAGAGCTTGTAGATTTATGTGCTGAAAAAGGACTGATGATTGGGAATACCTGGTTTAAAAAGCGAGATATACATAAGTATACTTATGTAAGTAGGAGAGATGGCCAGAGAGCGTTATTGGATAACGTGTTAATTGACAGGCGCGCGAAAGAGAGACTTTTGGATGTTAATGTGCTGAGAGGTGCAACTGGATGGATGTCTGATCATTATCTTGTGGAGGCTAAGGTGAAGATTTGTATGGGTTTTCAGAAAAGAAGAGTGAATGTTGGGGTGAAGAGGGTGGTGAGAGTAAGTGAGCTTGGGAAGGAGACCTGTGTCAGGAAGTACCAGGAGAGACTGAGTACAGAATGGAAAAAGGTGAGAACAATGGAAGTAAGGGGAGTGGGGGAGGAATGGGATGTATTTAGGGAATCAGTGATGGATTGCGCAAAAGATGCTTGTGGCATGAGAAGAGTGGGAGCTGGGTTGATTAGAAAGGGTAGTGAGTGGTGGGAGGAAGAAGTAAGAGTATTAGTGAAAGAGAAGAGAGAGGCATTTGGACGATTTTTGCAGGGAAAAAATGCAATTGAGTGGGAGATGTATAAAAGAAAGAGACAGGAGTTCAAGAGAAAGGTGCAAGAGGTGAAAAAAAAGGCAAATGAGAGTTGGGGTGAGAAAGTATCATTAAATTTTAGGGAGATTAAAAAGATGTTCTGGAAGGAGGTAAATAAAGTGCGTAAGACAAGGGAGCAAATGGGAACTTCAGTGAAGGGCGCAAGTGGGGAGGTGATAACAAGTATTGGTGATGTGAGAAGGAGATGGAGTGAGTATTTTGAAGGTTTGTTGAATGTGTTTGATGGTAGAGTGGCAGATATAGGGTGTTTTGGTCGAGGTGGTGTGCAAAGTGAGAGGGTTAGGGAAAATAATTTGGTAAACAGAGAAGAGGTAGTGAAAGCTTTGCGGAAGATGAAAGCCGGCAAGGCAGCAGGTTTGGATGGCATTGCAGTGGAATTTATTAAAAAAGGGGGTGACTGTATTGTTGACTGGTTGGTAAGGTTATTTAATGTATGTATGACTCATGGTGAGGTGCCTGAGGATTGGCGGAATGCGTGCATAGTGCCATTGTACAAAGGCAAAGGGGATAAGAGTGAGTGCTCAAATTACAGAGGTATAAGTTTGTTGAGTATTCCTGGTAAATTATATGGGAGGGTATTGATTGAGAGGGTGAAGGCATGTACAGAGCATCAGATTGGGGAAGAGCAGTGTGGTTTCAGAAGTGGTAGAGGATGTGTGGATCAGGTGTTTGCTTTGAAGAATGTATGTGAGAATTACTTAGAAAAGCAAATGGATTTGTATGTAGTATTTATGGATCTGGAGAAGGCATATGATAGAGTTGATAGAGATGCTCTGTGGAAGGTATTAAGAATATATGGTGTGGGAGGAAAGTTGTTAGAAGCAGTGAAAAGTTTTTATCGAGGATGTAAGGCATTTGTACGTGTAGGAAGAGAGGAAAGTGATTGGTTCTCAGTGAATATAGGTTTGCGGCAGGGGTGTGTGATGTCTCCATGGTTGTTCAATTTGTTTATGGATGGGGTTGTTAGGGAGGTAAATGGAAGAGTTTTGGAAAGAGGAGCAAGTATGAAGTCTGTTGGGGATGAGAGAGCTTGGGAAGTGAGTCAGTTGTTGTTCGCTGATGATACAGCGCTGGTGGCTGATTCATGTGAGAAACTGCAGAAGCTGGTGACTGAGTTTGGAAAAGTGTGTGGAAGAAGAAAGTTAAGAGTAAATGCGAATAAGAACAAGGTTATTATGTACAGTAGGGTTGAGGGTCACGTCAATTGGGAGGTGAGTTTGAATGGAGAAAAACTGGAGGAAGTGAAGTGTTTTAGATATCTGGGAGTGGATCTGGCAGCGGATGGAACCATGGAAGCGGAAGTGGATCATAGGGTGGGGGAGGGGGCGAAAATCCTAAGAGCCTTGAAGAATGTGTGGAAGTCGAAAACATTATCTCGGAAAGCAAAAATGGGTATGTTTGAAGGAATAGTGGTTCCAACAATGTTGTATGGTTGCGAGGCGTGGGCTATGGGTAGATTTGTGCGCAGGAGGATGAATATGCTGGAAATGAGATGTTTGAGGACAATGTGTGGTGTGAGGTGGTTTGATCGAGTGAGTAACGTAAGGGTAAGAGAGATGTGTGGAAATAAAAAGAGCGTGGTTGAGAGAGCAGAAGAGGGTGTTTTGAAGTGTTTTGGGCACATGGAGAGAATGAGTGAGGAAAGATTGACCAAGAGGATATATGTGTCGGAGGTGGAGGGAAAGAGGAGAAGAGGGAGACCAAATTGGAGGTGGAAAGATGGAGTGAAAAAGATTTTGTGTGATCGGGGCCTGAACATGCAGGAGGGTGAAAGGAGGGAAAGGAATAGAGTGAATTGGAGCGATGTGGTATACCGGGGTTGACGTGCTGTCAGTGGATTGAGTCGGGGCATGTGAAGCGTCTGGGGTAAACCATGGAAAGCTGTGTATGTATGTATATTTGCGTGTGTGGACGTATGTATATACATGTGTTTGGGGGGGGGGGGGTGGGGCCATTTCTTTCGTCTGTTTCCTTGCGCTACCTCGCAAACGCGTGAGACAACGACAAAGTATAATAAATAAATATAAATATAAATAAATATATATATATATATATATATATATATATATATATATATATATATATATATATATATATATATATATATATATATATATATATATATACATATATATATATACAATCTTTACCCTGGTTCTATCCCTGTACTTTATTTATTTCCCATCTACGACTGTACACAAAAAATATGCATAATTTACCCTGCCGTGAGCACTTGTCTTAATCCAATGCTTTGAATTATTCTTGATATGATTGTCTCCACGACCCATGCTACTGAAGTGTTGGTAAAAACGAAAATTCAGTTAATGCATTTCTGAGCTTAGCAAACGTTAATTTGCCACCAATCTCGGCGACACCACGGTTACCATGGTGACGATGACGCAAATGCGTAAGGGCGACGAAGAGAAATGAATTGGATTTCCACCGGGAGACATTCGGAGAAATGGAGGTGGCGTAGCTCAATATGTATACTCCATGCGAGGAGACAATCTGATGAAACCTCGGCGACTTTAGTTGCGGGTGTACCATCGTTTGTATGATTCCCAGGATGGAAACTATGTTCCTTATGCAAATCTCCATAAAATCATTTTTCTTAAAAAGTAACGCATACGTTGGAGTTAAAATAGGTTTAAAGAAATAAGAAATATGGTTGAACATGAGCATTATACTTATAGAATGAATCTTATTATGAAACAGTGTTACAGGGGAGTGTAATCGAGTCGTGAATAACAGAAGCAGTCATGTTCACGGTGTCAATGCCAGAATAGTCATTGCAGGTTTTCTGTATCATGGGAAGAGACATATTATATTCATGCTGTCTAGTCACTTCACATTGTGTGTGTGTGTGTGTGTGTGTGTGTGTGTGTGTGTGCGTGTGTGTGTGTATATATATATATATATATATATATATATATATATATATATATATATATATATATATATATATATATATATATATTTTTTTTTTTTTTTTTTTTTTGCTTTGTCGCTGTCTCCCGCGTTTGCGAGGTAGCGCAAGGAAAGAGACGAAAAAAATGGCCCAACCCACCACCATACACATGTATAGACATACGTCCACACACCCAAATATACATACCAACACAACTTTCCATGGTATACCCCAGACGCTTCACATGCCCTGATTCAATCCACTGACAGCACGTCGACCCCGGTGTACAACATCGATCCAATTCACTCTATTCCTTGCCCTCCTTTCACCCTCCTGCATTTTCAGGCCCCGATCACACAAAATCTTTTTCACTCCATCTTTCCACCTCCAATTTGGTCTCCCACTTCTCCTTCCCTCCACCTCCGACACATATATCCTCTTGGTCAATCTTTCCTCAATCATTCTCTCCATGTGCCCAAACCATTTCAAAACACCCTCTTCTGCTCTCTCAACCACGCTCTTTTTATTTCCACACATTTCTCTTACCCTTACGTTACTTACTCGATCAAACCACCTCACACCACACATTGTCCTCAAACATCTCATTTCCAGCACATCCATCCTCCTGCGCACAACTCTATCCATAGCCCACGCCTCGCAACCATACAACATTGTTGGAACCACTATTCCTTCAAACATACCCATTTTTGCTTTCCGAGACAATGTTCTCGACTTCCACACACTCTTCAAGGTTCCCAGGATTTTCGCTCCCTCCCCCACACTATGATCCACTTCCGCTTCCATGGTTCCATCCGCTGCCAGATCCATTCCCAGATATCTAAAACACTTTACTTCCTCCAGTTTTTCTCCATTCAAACTTACCTCACAATTGACTTGACCCTCAACCCTACTGTACCTAATAACCTTGCTCTTATTCACATTTACTCTTAACTTTCTTCTTTCACACACTTTACCAAACTCAGTCACCAGCTTCTGCAGTTTCTCACATGAATCAGCCACCAGCGCTGTATCATCAGCGAACAACAACAGACTCACTTCCCAAGCTCTCTCATATACATATATATATATATATATATATATATATATATATATATATATATATATATATATATATATATATATATATATATATATATATATATATATATATATATATATATATATATATATATATATATATATATATATATATATATATATATATATATATATATATTATGGATGGGGTTGTGAGGGAGGTGAATGGAAGAGTTTTGGAAAGAGGGGCAAGTATGCAGTCTGTTCTGGATGAGAGAGCTTGGGAAGTGAGTCAGTTGTTGTTCGCTGATGATACAGCGCTGGTGGAGAATTCATGTGAGAAACTTCAGAAGCTGGTGACTGAGTTTGGTAAAGTGTGTGAAAGAAGAAAGTTAAGAGTAAATGTGAATACGAGCAAAGTTATTAGGTACAGTAGGGTTGAGGGTCAAGTGAACTGGGAGGTAAGTTTGAATGGAGCAAAACTGGAGGAAGCAAAGTGTTTTAGATATCTGGGAGTGGATCTGGCAGCGGATGGAACCATGGAAGCGGAAGTGGATCATAGGGTAGGGTAGGGGGCGAAAATCCTGAGAGCCTTGAGGAATGTGTGGAAGTCGAGAACATTATCTTGGAAAGCAAAAATGGGTATGTTTGAAGGAATAGTGGTTCCAACAATGTTGTATGGTTGCGAGGCGTGAGCTATGGATAGAGTTGTGCGTAGGAGGATGGATGTGCTGGAAATGAGATGCTTGAGGACAATGTGTGGTGTGAGGTGGTTCGATCGAGTAAGTAACGTAAGGGTAAGAGAGATGTGTGGAAATAAAAAGAGCGTGGTTGAGAGAGCGGAAGAGTGTGTTTTGAAATGGTTTAGGCACATGAAGAGAATGAGTGAGGAAAGATTGACCAAGAGGATATATGTGTCGGAGGTGTAGGGAACGAGGAGAAGTGGGAGACCAAATTGGAGTGTAAAGATGGAGTGAAAAAGATTTTGTGTGATCGGGGCCTGAACATGCAGGAGGGTGAAAGGAGGGGAAGGAATATAGTGAATTGGATCGATGTGGTATACCGGGTTGACGTGCTGTCAGTGGATTGAATCAGGGCATGTAAAGCGTCTGGGGTAAACCATGGAAAGCTGTGTAGGTATGTATATTTGGGTGTGTGGACGCATGTATATACATGTGTATGGGGGTGGGTTTGGCCATTTCTTTCGTCTGTTTCCTTGCGCTACCTCGCAAACCCGGGAGACAGCGACAAAGCAAAAAAAAAAAAAAGAAAAAATGTATATATATATATATATATATATATATATATATATATATATATATATATATATATATTTTTGCTTTGTCGCTGTCTCCCGCGTTTGCGAGGTAGCGCAAGGAAACAGACGAAAGAAATGGCCCAACCCACCCCCATACACATGTATATACATACGTCCACACACGCAAATATACATACCTACACAGCTTTCCATGGTTTACCCCAGACGCTTCACATGCCTTGATTCAATCCACTGACAGCACGTCAACCCCGGTATACCACATCGCTCCAATTCACTCTATTCCTTGCCCTCCTTTCACCCTCCTGCATGTTCAGGCCACGATCACACAAAATCTTTTTCACTCCATCTTTCCACCTCCAATTTGGTCTCCCTCTTCTCCTCGTTCCCTCCACCTCCGACACATATATCCTCTTGGTCAATCTTTCCTCACTCATTCTCTCCATCTGACCAAACCATTTCAAAACACCCTCTTCTGCTCTCTCAACCACGCTCTTTTTATTTCCACACATCTCTCTTACCCTTACGTTACTTACTCGATCAAACCACCTCACACCACACATTGTCCTCAAACATCTCATTTCCAGCACATCCATCCTCCTGCGCACAACTCTATCCATAGTCCACGCCTCGCAACCATACAACATTGTTGGAACCACTATTCCTTCAAACATACCCATTTTTGCTTTCCGAGATAATGTTCTCGACTTCCACACATTATATACATATATATCATCCCTGGGGATAGGGGATTAAGAAGACTTCCCTCGTATTCCCTGCGTGTCGTAGAAGGCGACTAAAAGGGGAGGGAGCGGGGGGCTGGAAATCCTCCCCTCTCGTTTTTTTTAAATATTCCAAAGGAAGGAACACAGTGAGGCCAGGTGAGGATATTCCAAAAAAAGCCCAGTCTTCTGTTCTTAACGCTACCTCGCTGACGCGGGAAACGGCGAATAGTTTAAAATATATATATATATATATATATATATATATATTATCCCTGGGGATAGGGGAGCAAGAATACTTCCCACGTATTCCCTGCGTGTCGTAGAAGGCGACTAAAAGGGGAGGGAGCGGGGGGCTGGAAATCCTCCCCTCTCGTTTTTTTTTTTTAATTTTCCAAAAGAAGGAACAGAGAATTGGGCCAGGTGAGGGTAGTCCCTCAAAGGCTCAGTCCTCTGTTCTTAACGCTACCTCGCTAATGCGGGAAATGGCGAATAGTTTGAAAGAAAGAAAAAGAAATATATATATATAGGTTCCCCACCGAAGAAAGTGAAACGAGTCGCGTAACTGACACCTAGTTAACCTCGTAATTGCTTCGCTTCAAATCTACCCATAAGTTGAGCTGCGGTAACCTCGCATACGACCAGGAACACACATTCCTGAAGACAAAGACCAGCACAGTGCGTCGACGTTCTCCTGAACAAACTGAAAAACAGGATAAAGAGTAGACTTCCGTTCCTGAAACTTCAGAACCAGAAATATCCCTTTCTTCATTGTCAACAAACTCGAGCAGGGAAGTAGTTCCAGAAAAGGGTGTGGGAACGGCGTCTTCCCCCTCGAAACCTATTATTTTCAATCGGTCTTGTCTTAAATCGCTCAAGTGGACGATTTCAAGGGCTCCACCTCTGACATATATATCCTCTTGGTCAATCTTTCCTCACTCATTCTCTCCATGTGACCAAACCATTTCAAAACACCTTCTGCCCTCTCAACCACACTTTTTTTTATTTCCACACCGCTCTCTTACCCTTGCATTACTTACTCGATCAAACCACCTCACACCACATATTGTCCTCAAACATCTCATTTCCAGCAAATTCATCCTCCTGCGTACAGCTCTATCCATAGCCCACGCCTCGCAGCCATACAACATTGCTGGAACCACTATTCTTTGAAAAATACCCATTTTT
>NC_092248.1:17577161-17614661 GCF_036320965.1 Panulirus ornatus
ACTTACTTTCTCCAGTTTTTTTCCATTCAAACTTACCTCCCAATTGACTTGACCCTCAACCTTACTGTACCTAATAACCTTGCTCTTATTCACATTTACTCTTAACTTTCTTCTTTCACACACTTTACCAAAATCAATCACCAGCTTCTGCAGTTTCTCACATGAATCAGCCACCAGCTTTTATAATCAGCGAACAACAACTGACTCACTTCCCAAGCTCTCTCATCCCCAGCAGACTTCATACTTGCCCCTCTTTCCAAAACTTTTGCATTTACCTCCCTAACAACCCCATCCATAAACAAATTAAACAACCATTGAGACATCACACACCCCTGCCGCAAACCTATATCCACTGAGAACCAATCACTTTCCTCTCTTCCTACAAGTACACATGCCTTACATCCTCGATAAAACTTTTCACTGCTTCTAATAACTTGCCTCCCACACCATATATTCTTAATACCTTCCACAGAGCATCTCTATCAACTCTATCATATGCATTCTCCAGATCCATAAATGCTACATACAAATCCATTTGCTTTTCTAAGTATTTCTCACATACATTCTTCAAAGGAAACACCTGATCCACATATCCTCTACCACTTCTGAAACAACACTGCTCTTCCCCAATTGATGCTCTGTACATGCCTTCATCCTCTCAATCAATACCCTCCCATATAATTTACCAGGAATACTCAACAAACTTATACCTCTTTAATTTAAGCACTCACTCTTATCCCCTTTGTCTTTGCACAATGGCACTATGCACGCATTCCGCCAATCCTCAGGCACCTCACCATGAGTCATACATACATCAAATAACCTTACCAACCAGTCAATAATACAGTCACCCCGTTTTTTAATAAATTCCACTGCAATACCATCCAAACCTGCTGCCTTGCCTGCTTTCATCTTCCGCAAAGCTTTTACTACCTCTTCTCTGTTTACCAAATCATTTTCCCTAACCCTCTCCCTTTGCACACCACCTCGACCAAAACACCCTATATCTGCCATATATATACATATATATATATATATATATATATATATATATATATATATATATATATATATATATATATATATATATATATATATATATATATATATATATATATATATATATATATATATATATATATATATATATATATATATATATATATATATATATATATATATATATATATATATATATATATATATATATATATATATATATATATATATATATATATATGTATATATATATATATATATATATATATATATATATATATATATATATATATATATATATATATATATATATATATATATATATATATATATATATATATATATATATATATATATATATATATATATATACATATATATATATATATATATATATATATATATATACATATATATATATATATATATATATATATATATATATATATATATATATATATATATATATATATATATATATATATATATATATATATACATATATATATACATATATATGTATATATATAAACGAAGCTCAAGGTAAAGGGGAAGAGTGCTTTAAGAATATCTTGGGAGTAAAGTGAGGGATTACTGAGACGAGAATAGCAAGGAATGGAGTAGCACTACTTCTGAAACAGGAGTAGTTGGAGATTGTGATACAGTGAAAGAAAGTAAATTCTAGATTTGATATGGGTAGAACTGAAAGTGGATGGAGAGAGATGGGTGATTATTAGTGCATATGTACCTGAGCATAACAAGAAAGGTCATGAGAAGCGAGTGCTTTCGGAGCAGCTGAGTGAGTGTGTTAGTAGTTTTGATGCACGAGACCGGGTTATAGTGATGGGTGATTTGAATGCAAAGTTGAGTAATGTGGCAGTTGAGGGAATCATTGGTGTATATGGGGTGTTCAGTGTTGTAAACGGAAATGGTGAAGAGCTTGTAGATTTATGTGTTGAAAATGGACTGGTGATTTGGAATACGTGTTTATTATTGGTGCATATGCACCTGAGCATAAGAAGAAAGATCATGAGAAGCAAGTGCTTTGGGAGCAGCTGAGTGAGTGTGTTAGTAGTTTTGATGCACGAGACCGGGTTATAGTGATGGGTGATTTGAATGCAAAGTTGAGTAATGTGGCAGTTGAGGGAATCATTGGTGTATATGGGGTGTTCAGTGTTGTAAACGGAAATGGTGAAGAGCTTGTAGATTTATGTTCTGAAAATGGACTGGTGATTGGGAATACGTGTTTATTATTGGTGCATATGCACCTGAGCATAAGAAGAAAGATCATGAGAAGCAAGTGCTTTGGGAGCAGCTGAGTGAGTGTGTTAGTAGTTTTGATGCACGAGACCGGGTTATAGTGATGGGTGATTTGAATGCAAAGTTGAGTAATGTGGCAGTTGAGGGAATAATTGGTGCATATGGGGTGTTCAGTGTTGTAAATGGAAATGGTGAAGTGCTTGTAGATTTAGGTGCTGAAAATGGACTGGTGATTGGGAATACGTGTTTGGAAAAGAGAGATATACATAAATATATTTATCTAAGTAGGAGGGATAGTCAGAGAGGCATATTTAATTACGTGTTAAATGATAGGCGTGCGAAAGAGAGACTTTTATATGTTAATATGCTTAGAGGTGCAACTGTAGGGATGTCTGATCATTATCTTTTGGAGACGAATGTGAAGATTTGCAGATGTTTTTATTAAAGAAGAGAATATGTTGGGGTGAAGAGAGTGGTTAGAGCAAGTGAGCCTGGGAAGGAGACTTGTGTGAGGAAGTCCCAGGAGGGATCAAGTACCGAATGGAAAAAGATGAAAACAAAGGAGGTAAGGGGAGGGGGGGAGGAATGGGATGCATTTAGGGAAGCAGTGATATCTTGCGCAAAAGATGCTTGTTGCATAAGAAGCGTGGTAGGTTAGCAGATTAGAAAGGGTAGTGGGTGAGAGGATGAAGAATTAAGACTATTAATGAAGGGGAAGAGACAGGCATTTGGAAGATTTTTGCAGTTAAATAATACAAAGGACGGGAAGATATATAAAAGAAATAGGCAGGAGGTCAAGAGAAAGGTGCTAGATGTGAAAAAGAGGGCAAATGAGTGTTCGGGTGAGAGAGTATCATTGAGTTTTTGGGCCCCGATGACTAAAAATCTTTTTCACTCCATCTTTCCACCTCCAATTTGGTCTCTCACTTCTCCTCGTTCCCCCCACCTCTGACACATACATCCTTTTGGTCAATCTTTCCTCACACATTCTCTCCCTGTGAACAAACCATTCCAGAACACCCTCTTCTGCTCTCTCAACTACACTCTTTTCATAACCATACATCTCTCTTACCCTATTATTACTTACTCGATCAAACCACCTTACACCACATATTGTCCTCAAACATCTCATTTCCAGCACATCCACCCTCCTTCGCACAACTCTATCTATAGACGACGCCTTGCAACGATATATCAGTGTTGGAACCATTGTTCCTTCAAACATACCCGTTCTTGCTTTCCGAGATAACGTTCTCGCCTTCCGCACACTTCTCAACGCTCCCATATCTTCTCAAACTCATATATTCTATTGGATCTAAGTTAAAGTACTCTAGATCTTTCATTGATAAATCCCTTAAGTTAGCAAAGAAATCGTTTTATAGAGTTGAGCCCAAACCTCCCATTGTCACCAAGAATCTTTTAGTTCTCCCTTTTAATAATAATTTCGCTTTGTTTCCCATGTTGCTTAAATCCTTTCATGTAAATGTTGCCTTTAACAACAATAATACTCTAAAGAATATCTTAATCAGGAATCTAACAGAAAATTCTCTTGGTTGCATCTATAAATGCCTTGTGGAAACTGTAATAAATTTCATGTTGGTCAGACTGGTAAGGATCTTTCTGTTTGACTTAAGCAACATAGATATAGTATAAGAACGGGACAAGAATCAAATGCCTTGTTTAATCCTGTTAAAAACTATGATCATTGTATTGACTGGAGTAAAGCTATCTCAGTTATTAACTCTAACTCTATTACCAAGAGAAATATCATTGAATCTTCTATTATTAAATACACAAAGAATTATAATCTTAATATTAGTGATGGTCTATACAAATTAGATAACTTTATTTTTGATAAGATTTGTAAAATGATAAGTTCATGAACGCTCTTTGTATGTTTTGGACAATCACATGTTTACCAAATGGCGTCCTAGCTTCGTCTCTTCGATGTATATCAACTGACTGTTATATTTCTCTTTTGTGTCTCCCCTGATGATGTGATTATTACACGAGTGTGCACTTGGGAACTTTTCGTGTGTCATTTTCCCCGTGGACTCATAGGAATATCTTGATCGCGCAAAATTGTGATCCTTTCCAATATATATATATATATATATATATATTATATATATATATATATATATATATATATATATATATATATATATATATATATATATATATATATATATATATATATATATATATATATATATATATATTGATTGTAGCACCTACATAAACTTTTGAGGTGCAGATTCTATGATATTTGATTATCCTACGTTTTCCTGTTAGACTATATAGTTATGCCCAACATATTCACAACTGCAGGATCGAAAAGTGTTTTGAGATTGACCAAATGTGAACGATAGATACGATAGACACTTAGAAAAATATAGTCATGAATTGGCTGTTAGCAATATTATGTTACGAGTCAGAGTGAGGAGGGGGAGAGAGAGAGTTGAAGTGTGAAAAAGTGGAATCATCAGCATATTTGTGAATAGAGTTAGGGATTGAAAAGAGAAGATCATACCTGATGTAGAGAAAACAAGTGGCTAGTTTGGACAGAACTCTGCGGGACATCACTTCGTTAGGATAAGGAGGAGAAGACGCTGTCTTAGTGAATACTGCAGTGCATCAGTAAAGAGGACGCGTGCTAAGAGCAGATGATGTAAGATAAGCACAAGACAGAAAGGGCAAAAACCAAAGACTCTTACCCCACCCTGTAACTTGATTTAGAATCGTCGACGGCCACGACAAAGACTCACAAAAACCCTGACGGAGAGGAACCAGAGGTGAGTCGTGCAGATGAGATCATCAGTGTACATTGCGCTGCTAAAGCCATACTGTTGATCAGAGAGAGAGGGGGAATGAGATCCATTGTGTTTGACAACGGTAGAGCTCTGGCGAGCTTCAAAGGCTTTGGAGATAGCAGAAGTGAGAACGATGGAGTATTGGTTGATAGGGTTAGTTAAGCATCCTTTCCGATGGACGAATTGTACTTGGACAGCCTTCCAAGACGAAGGAAAATTTGGGGTCTTTGAATGGAGACAAAATAGTCAAGCAAGGATCAGAGATAGTTCAGAAGCACACTTCCTTAGGAAGCCTTGCACGACTGAGGATGGAAAAGTACGCGGATGACCCTGCCTTGCGCATATATAGAGTGCATTGTCTGAGTGGGAGGACAAGGGAAAAGGTCTAGACGCAGAATCATTCCAAGAAGAGATACAGAACAAAGTGTCAAAAAGAGTGACGTTTTCAGATGGGGTAGGAAAGTAGGGTTGAGGCTAAATTATCAAAGATGCTGCTGATACTTTTGTTTAAGAAACTGATAGGTGTATAAATTGTTTAAGTCATATCAAAACACTTTTTTGTTAAATGTTCTTGACTTATGAAGAACAGGTTTAACTGACTCCGAGCAGAAATGAAAGTTTGGTGAGACTTAAGGAAAGAAATGTGTTTCATGGCCCGCTTTGGTCAATCTATGATGCAAAATATCTGGTAGAAGAGACAAAGGATTCCATCCCAGCCATGATAATCTCCGCTGTACTATAGGTACAGCTGGAGGCATATCCAAGCCAGTGAAACAGTACACATTCCAAGGAGACTCAGGAAGGGAGCTGTGTGATAACTGCTTATCCCTCCATAGGTGCAAAAAAAAAAAAAAAAAATTCAACGAGGATGTGATAGAGATAAGACTGTGGTCAGAGACCTTAAAGGGGCATGAACAGTGTATGCATATTAAGAAGCTTAGTTAGTGTGTGTGTTAGAGGAGTGGTCGTGACAGTGGGGGACATGTGTTAGGTATTTATAATAATCATTCCTTCCAGGTCATTAGCAAGGAGAAAATGGACTCGGCACCACTAGAATCATCCCAGATATACTTTACCAATACTCGGTGTACATTGAAATCCCTTTCATAGCAGATTTCAGTTGCTGAACGTAAAGACAACAATCATTCATGGTAGAAGATAGGACTTAATGAGAAGAGAAGAAAAAGAAAAAGATATAGCTTGTTGGTATGATTCAGAATAATCTGAAACCTCTTAATAATTTTGTTTTGGACAACAATTCTAAAATACTGTTACTGCTAGAGAAGATTTTACAGTAAAGAGTATGAAATTAGGGAATATTGAACAATATGATTTACTTATCTAAAAAAAGGTAACTAAAAAGGTACTAACCCTTAGAAGATGAAGCTTAATCCCGACTGACGAAATGTATTTGAATATATATTTGTAAGGAGGATAATTGTTAATCTGTTCACTGCACAGGACAAGACTAAACCTCCAGGTCTGGACAAAATAACTCCGTCAATATTGAAAAACTTTGTGACCGAGTTTACTCAGTCTAGAGTTCAGACTGAAAGAATTAGGACTGAAAATGTGCAGATACTCTTCAGATGAACGAAAAGAAATGATTGAATCAATCCTTCGTTCAACAGACTGGTTAAGTAGAGGAAGGTGAGAGTCACAGAGGACTTGTGTTTCTGTTCCTAACGATAAATAGAATAATGAAAGATAGCGAAGTTGTAGACAGTTAGAAGAAGAATTTATATTACGAAACTTTTGTAGGTCTATGGAACTTTTCGTTTCTGTGCAATCAAAAACCAGACACCAAACTTGCACACAGTAGGTTGGAGATCTGGTTGATGTCGATAATTTTTAATTCCTTGAGAGGCTGTGAGCTTGCTGACTTCGACACTGGCAAAAGTTTTCCAGTTAGTCAAACATTTTGAATGCCAAAGAGAAGCACTGACGACGTGGCGCAAGTATTTTAGTTACATTAAGCCAGAACGCCTTCCAAGGTTTCGTAGGTAATTTAGTGGGTGTGTTGATGCGTTAGACCTTGATACTGTGTAGCCATTTGGCGGTATTGTGATCTTCCGATGAAACAGCGGAAAAGGGGAACTGGAAGATAAGACAGGGGTCGGGCGTTACCAGTGTAAATGAGTCTCTGAAAGTCGACTGTAATAATATAGTTAATAAGCTGAACTGCTTCATTGCTGGAGAGGTTGATAATGTAGGGGAAGAAGAAAGTATTTCGGTGTAGTCATCAGTTCTCTATACTAAAAGACAACGTTGATTTGTTTCATGTATTGCAACTTGACAGGGTAATAGAATTTCCTTACAGTTCTGATATTACAAACCCCCTTGCTCAGTGTGGCTTTGTATAAGTTGGTGTTGTGGTAGAAGCCCAGTTCTCTTCTCCACACCAGTCTTTTAATGCGGGGTGTGATCCAGGTCTCATAGATCTCTCGGGGAAGAAGCGATGGCAGGCTTCCACGATGATCCTATCGTAATTTGCCCATGCACATTCAGCGTCATTCACGCAAAGCGTCTAAATCCAGAGATCCTGAGCAAACCACTATCCGAAATGATATATCGTAGAGTCGGTAAGCACTGTGTTGTGTTTTACGGTTGGGACCAGAGAGATGAAATGTATGTGTGTGTGTGTGTGTGTGTGTGTGTGTGTGTGTGTGTGTGTGTGTGTGTGTGTGTGTGAGTGTGTATGTGTGTGTGTGTGTGTGTTTTACCCAGTCTCTTAACCTCATACGGATGTATCATGTCTCCACTCTTACATACCGTATGTATGCACACACAAACACACTAACCTAAACTACTGACCCATTTACCGACCAACCTCTAGGTGATGATGAATATCTGTGTTAGGTGTAGGCCAACAGGATTCGAACCCATGCTAGTCCGATTCTAGGCAGGCCGGTGCTGACTCGTGGTCTCTCTATAGTGTTAGTGTGAGGCTCACTTGCTATCCGTGGCTTTGATATAACGAAAAATCATTGCCTACCTAATGTTAAATTTTCTTTCTTTCACGGCCTTTTATATATCTTAAAGCATGAATGTTACTGTGATCAACTTGAGCAAAACCAATATCGCTTTTGTAAGACGGTGTAACTGGTAGAAGTATTATGTTGCTGAGCCACTCTTTCCTTCAATTACATATGTATGGAAGCAGTAAAGCTAATAGCAGTGAAAAGTTTTTACCAAGGATATAAGGCATGTGTACGAGTAGGAAGAGAGGCAAGTGATTGGTTCCCAGTGAAACCAAGGATATAAGGCATGTGTACGAGTACGAAAAGAGGAAAGTGATTGGTTCCCAGTGAATGTTGGTTTCCAGCTTCCCATTTGTTCCCTTGTCTTACGCACTTTATTTACCTCCTTCCAAAACATTTTTATTCTCCCTAAAATTTAATGATACTCTCACACCAACTCTCATTGCCCCTCTTTTCACCGCTTGCACCTTTCTCTTGACCTCCTGCCTTCTTTCTTTTATACATCTTCCACTCATTTGCATTATTTCCCTGCAAAAATCGTCCAAATGCCTCACTCTTCTCTTTCACAAATAATCTTACCTCTTCATCCCAACATTCACTATCCTTTCTAATCTGCCCACCTCCCACGCTTCTCATGCCACAAGAATCTTTTGCGCAAGGCCATCACTGCTTGCCTAAATACATCCCATTCCTCCCCCCACTCCCCTTAGCCACATTGTTCTCACCTTTTTCCATTCTGTACTCAGTCTCTCCTGGTACATCCTCACACAAGTCTCCTTTCCAAGCTCACTTACTCTCACCACTCTCTTCACCTCAACATTCTCCCTTCTCTTCTGAAAACCTCTACAAATCTTCACCTTCGCCTCCACAAGATAATGATCAGACATCCCTCCAGTTGCACTTCCCAGCACATTAACATCCAAAAGTCTCTCTTTCGCACGCCTATCAATTAACAGGTAATCCAATAACTCTCTCTCTCTCTCTCTCTCTCTCTCTCTCTCTCTCTCTCTCTCTCTCTATATATATATATATATATATATATATATATATATATATATATATATATATATATATATATATGAATATGTATATATATATATATATATATATATATATATATATATATATATATATATATATATATATATATATATATATATATATATATATATATATATATATATATATATACATATATATATATATATATATATATATATATATATATATATATATATATATATATATATATGTATATATATATATATATATATATATATATATATATATATATATATATATATATATATATATATATATATATATATATATATATATATATACATATATATATATATATATATATATATAGATATATATATATATATATATATATATATATATATATATATATATATATATATATATATATATATATATATATATATATATATATATATATATATATATATATATATACATATTATATATATATATATATTTTTTTTTTTTTTTTTTTTTTTGCTCTGTCGCTGTCTCCCGCGTTTGCGAGGTAGCGCAAGGAAACAGACGAAAGAAATGGCCCAACCCACCCCCATACACATGTATATTCATACGTCCACACACGCAAATATACATACCTACACAGCTTTCCATGGTTTACCCCAGACGCTTCACATGCCTTGATTCAATCCACTGACAGCACGTAAACCCCGGTATACCACATCGCTCCAATTCACTCTATTCCTTGCCCTCCTTTCACCCTCCTGCATGTTCAGGCACCGATCACACAAAATCTTTTTCACTCCATCTTTCCACCTCCAATTTGGTCTCCCTTTTCTCCTCGTTCCCTCCACCTCCAACACGTATATCCTCTTGGTCAATCTTTCCTCACTCATTCTCTCCATGTGACCAAACCATTTCAAAACACCCTCTTCTGCTCTCTCAACCACGCTCTTTTTATTTCCACACATCTCTCTTACCCTTACGTTACTTACTCGATCAAACCACCTCACACCACACATTCTCCTCAAACATCTCATTTCCAGCACATCCATCCTCCTGAGCACAACTCTATCCATAGTCCACGCCTCGCAACCATACGACATTGTTGGAACCACTATTCCTTCAAACATACCCATTTTTGCTTTCCGAGATAATGTTCTCGACTTCCACACATTCTTCAAGGCTCCCAGAATTTTCGCCCCCTCCCCAACCTATGATCCACTTCCGCTTCCATGATTCCATCCGCTGCCAGATCCACTCCCAGATATCTAAAACACTTCACTTCCTCCACTTTTTCTCCATTCAAACTCACCTCCCAATTGACTTGACCCTCAACCCTACTGTACCTAATAACCTTGCTCTTATTCACATTTACCCTTAACTTTCTTCTTTCACACACTTTACCAAATCAGTCACCAGCTTCTGCAGTTTCTCACATGAATCAGCCACCAGCGCTGTATCATCAGCGAACAACAACTGACTCACTTCCCAAGCTCTCTCATCCCCAACAGACTTCATACTTGCCCCTCTCTCCAAAACTCTTGCATTCACCTCCCTAACAACCCCATCCATAAACAAATTAAACAACCATGGAGACATCACACACCCCTGCCGCAAACCTACATTCACTGAGAACCAATCACTTTCCTCTCTTCCTACACGTACACATGCCTTACATCCTCGATAAAAACTTTTCACTGCTTCTAGCAACTTGCCTCCCACACCATATATTCTTAATACCTTCCACAGAGCATCTCTATCAACTCTATCATATGCCTTCTCCAGATCCATAAATGCTACATACAATGAGGGGGAGGGTATCTAGCTCACCGCTCCCGTCCCCTTTAATCGCCTTTTACGACATACAAGGAAAGTTTGAGAAATATATATATATACTTATATATATATATATATATATATATATATATATATATATATATATATATATTTTTTTTTTTTTTTTTCTTTTGCTTTGTCGCTGTCTCCCGCGTTTGCGAAGTAGCGCAAGGAAACAGACGAAAGAAATGGCCCAACCCACCCAGATACACATGTATATACATACGTCCACACACGCAAATATACATACCTACACAGCTGTCTATGGTTTACCCCAGACGCTTCACATGCCCTGATTCAATCCACTGACAGTACGTCAACCCCGGTATACAACATCGATCCAATTCACTCTATTCCTTGCCCTCCTTTCACCCTCCTGCATGTTCAAGCCCCGATCACACAGAATCTTTTTCACTCCATCTTCCCACCACCAATTTGGTCTCCCTCTTCTCCTCGTTCCCTCCACCTCCAACACATATATCCTCTTGGTCAATCTTTTCTCACTCGTTCTCTCCATGTGCCCAAACTATTTCAAAACACCCTCTTCTACTATCTCAACCACGCTCTTTTTATTTCCACACATCTCTCTTACCCTTACGTTACTTACTGGATCAAACCACCTCACACCACATATTGTCCTCAAACATCGCATTTCCAGCACATCCATCCTCCTGCGCACAACTCTATCCATAGCCCACGCCTCGCAACCATACAACATTGTTGGAACCACTATTCCTTCAAACATACACATTTTTGCTTTCTGAGATAATGTTCTCGACTTCCACACATTCTTCAAGGCTCCCAGGATATTCGTCCCCTCCCCCACCCTATGATCCACTTCCGCTTCCATGGTTCCATCCACTGCCAGATCCACTCCCAGATATGTAAAACACTTTACTTCCTTCAGTTTTTTCTCCATTCAAACTTACCCCCCAATTGACTTGACCCTCAACCCTACTGTACCTAATAACCATGTTCTTATTCACATTTACTCTTAACTTTCTTCTTTCACACACTTTACCAAACTCAGTCACCAGCTTCTGCAGTTTCTCACATGAATCAGCCACCAGCGCTCTATCATCAGTGAACAACAACTGACTCACTTCCCAAGCTCTCTCATCCACAACAGACTTCATACTTGCCCCTCTTTCCAAAACGCTTGCATTCACCTCCCTAACAACCCCATCCATAAACAAATTAAACAACCATGGAGACATCACACACCCCTGCCGCAAACCTACATTCAATGAGAACCAATCACTTTCCTCTCTTCCTACACGTATACATGCCTTACATCCTCAATAAAAACTTTTCACTCCTTCTAACAACTTGCCTCCCACACCATATATTCTTAATACCTTCAACAGAGCATCTATATCTACTCTATCATATGCCTTCTCCAGATCCATAAAAGCTACATACAAATCCATTTGCTTTTCTAAGTATTTCTCACATACATTCTTCAAAGCAAACACCTGATTCACACATCCTCTACCACTTCTGAAACCACACTGCTCTTCCCCAATCTGATGCTCTGTACATGCTTTCACCCTCTCAATTAATACCCTCCCATATAATTTACCAGGAATACTCAACAAATTTATACCTCTGTAATTTGAGCACTCACTCTTATCCCCTTTGCCTTTGTACAATGGCACTATGCATGCATTCCGCCAATCCTCAGGCACCTCACCATGAGTCATACATACATTAGATATCCTTACCAACCAGTCAACAATACAGTCACCCCCTTTTTTTATAGATTCCACTGCAATACCATCCAAGCCTGCTGCCTTGCCGGCTTTCATCTTCCGCAAAGCTTTTACTACCTCTTCTCTGTTTACCAAATCATTTTCCCTTTCACTTTGCACACCACCTCGACCAAAACACCCTATATCTGCCACTCTATCATCAAACACATTCAAAAAACCTTCAAAATACTCACTCCATCTCCTTCTCACATCACCACTACTTGTTATCACCTCCCCATGCATATATATATATATATATATATATATATATAAATATATATATATATATAAATATATATATATATATATATATATATATATATATATATATATATATAAGATGCAGTGAAAAAACATGCATGAGGGTGAAAGGAGGGCAAGGAATAGAGTGAATTGGATCGATATGGTATACCGGGGTTGACGTGCTGTCAGTCGATTGAATCAGGGCATATGAGGCGTCTGGGGTAAACTATGGAAAGTTGTGTGGGGCCTGGATATGGAAAGGGAGCTGTGGTTTCGGGCATTATTGCATGACAGCTAGAGACTTGAGTGTGAACGAATGGGGCCTTTGTTGTCTTTTCCTAGTGCTACCTCGCACACATGAGGGGGGAGGGGGATGGTATTCCATGTGTGGCGAGGTGGCGGTGGGAATGAATAAAGGCAGACAGTGTGAATTGTGTGCATGGGTATATATGTATGTGTTTGTGTGTGTATATATATGTGTACATTGAGATGTATAGGTATGTATATTTGCGTGTGTGGACGTGTATGTATATACATTGTGTATGGGGGTGAGTTGGGCCATTTTTTTCGTCTGTTTCCTTGCGCTACCTCGGAAACGCGGGAGACAGCGACAAAGTAAAATAAATAAATGATAAAATATATATATATATATTTGTATATATTTGTATGGATTTGTATGTAGCATTTATGGATCTGGAGAAGGCATATGATAGAGTTGATAGAGATGCTCTGTGGAAGGTATTAAGAATATATGGTGTGGGAGGCAAGTTGTTAGAAGCAGTGAAAAGTTTTTATCGAGGATGTAAGGCATGTGTACGTGTAGGAAGAGAGGAAAGTGATTGGTTCTCAGTGAATGTAGGTTTGCGGCAGGGGTGTGTGATGTCTCCATGGTTGTTTAATTTGTTTATGGATGGGGTTGTAAGGGAGGTAAATGCAAGAGTCCTGGAAAGAGGGGCAAGTATGAAGTCTGTTGGGGATGAGAGAGCTTGGGAAGTGAGTCAGTTGTTGTTCGCTGATGATACAGCGCTGGTGGCTGATTCATGTGAGAAACTGCAGAAGCTGGTGACTGAGTTTGGTAAAGTGTGTGGAAGAAGAAAGTTGAGAGTAAATGTGAATAAGAGCAAGGTTATTAGGTACAGTAGGGGTGAGGGTCAAGTCAATTGGGAGGTGAGTTTGAATGGAGAAAAACTGGAGGAAGTGAAGTGTTTTAGATATCTGGGAGTGGATCTGTCAGCGGATGGAACCATGGAAGCGGAAGTGGATCATAGGGTGGGGGAGGGGGCGAAAATTTTGGGAGCCTTGAAAAATGTGTGGAAGTCGAGAACATTATCTCGGAAAGCAAAAATGGGTATGTTTGAGGGAATAGTGGTTCCAACAATGTTGTATGGTTGCGAGGCGTGGGCTATGGATAGAGATGTGCGCAGGAGGATGGATGTGCTGGAAATGAGATGTTTGAGGACAATGTGTGGTGTGAGGTGGTTTGATCGAGTAAGTAACGTAAGGGTAAGAGAGATGTGTGGAAATAAAAAGAGCGTGGTTGAGAGAGCAGAAGAGGGTGTTTTGAAATGGTTTGGGCACATGGAGAGAATGAGTGAGGAGAGATTGACCAAGAGGATATATGTGTCGGAGGTGGAGGGAACGAGGAGAAGAGGGAGACCAAATTGGAGGTGGAAAGATGGAGTGAAAAAGATTTTGTGTGATCGGGGCCTGAACATGCAGGAGGGTGAAAGGAGGGCAAGAAATAGAGTGAATTGGAGTCATGTGGTATACAGGGGTTGACGTGCTGTCAGTGGATTGAAGCAAGGCATGTGAAGCGTCTGGGGTAAACCATGGAAAGCTGTGTAGGTATGTATATTTGCGTGTGTGGACGTGTGTATGTACATGTGTATGGGGGGGGGGGTTGGGCCATTTCTTTCGTCTGTTTCCTTGCGCTACCTCGCAAACGCGGGAGACAGCGACAAAGTATAAAAAAAAAAAAAAAAAAAAAAAAAAAATATATATATATATATATATATATATATATATATATATATATATATATATATATATATATATATATATATATATATATATATATATATATATATATATATATATATATATATATATATATATATATATATATTTCTCAAACTTTCCTCATATGTCGTAAAAGGCGATTAAAGGTGACGGGAGCGGTGAGCTAGATACCCTCTCCCTCCTTGTATTAACTTTCTAAACTGGGAAACCGAAGGAAGAGTCAAGCGGGGAGTTCTCATCCTCCTCGGAGGCTCAGATTGGAGTGTCTAAATGTGTGTGGATGTAACCAAGATGTCAAAAAGGAAAGATAGGTAGTATGTTTGAGGAAAAGAACCTGCATATTCTGGCTCTGAATGAAAGGAAGCTCAAAGGTATAGGGGAAGAGTGGTTTGGGAATGTCTTGTTAGTAAACTCAGGGGTTTGTGAGAGGCCAAGAGCAAAGGAAGCAGTAGCACTACTCCTGAAACAGGAATGGTGGGAGTATGTGATAGAGTGTAAGTAAGTAAACTCTACGTTGATATGGGTAAAACTGAAAGTTGATGGAGAGAGATGGGTAATTATTGGTGCATATGGCACCTGGGCATGAGAAGAAAGATCATGAGTGGCAAGTGTTTTAGGAGCAGCTGAGTGAGAGAGTTAGTAGTTTTGATGCCCTAGACCGGGTTATAGAGATGGGTGATTTGAATGGAAAGGTGAGTAATGCTGGCAGTTGAGGGAATAATTGGTGTATACAAGTTTTTCAGTGTTGTAAATGAAAATGGTGAAGAGCTTGTAGATCTATTTGCTGAAAAAAGAGACATACATAAATATACGCATGTAAGTAGGAGAGATTGGCAGAGAGCGTTATTGGATTACGTGTTAATTGATAGGCGGGCGACAGACAGAGTTTTAGATGTTAATGTAGTACATCTGAGATGCAATTTGAGGGTTTTCTGATAGTTATCTTATAGAGGCGAAGGTGAAGATTTACATATGTTTTCGGAAAAGAAGAAAGAATCTTGGGGTGAAGAGAGTGGTGAGAGTAAGTGAGTTTGGGAAGGAGGCTTGTGTGAGGAAGTACCTGGAGAAACTGAGTCCTGAATGGAGAATGGTGAAAACAAAGGAAGTAAGTGGAGGTTGTCCCTCAACCCTACTGTACCTAATAACCTTGATCTTATTCACATTTACTCTCAGGTTTCTTATTTCACACAATTTACCAAACTCAGTCACCAGCTTCTGCAGCTGCTCACACGAATCAGCTACCAGCGCTGGATCATTAGCGAACAACAACAGACTCACTTACCAAGCTCTCTCATCCACAACAGACAGCATACTTGCCCCTCTTTCCAAAACTCTTGCATTCACCTCACTAACATCCCTATCCATAAACAAATTAAACAACCATATAGGCAATACACACACCTGCCGCAAACATAGATTTACTGAGAACCAATCACTTTCCTCTCTTCCTGCACGTACACATGCCTTACATACTCGATAAAAACTTTTCACTGCTTCTAACAACTTGCCTCCCACAACATGTATTCTTAATACCTACCACAGCGCATCTCTATGAACTATATCATATGCTTTCTCCAGATCCAAAAATGCTACATAGAAATCCATTTGCTTTTCTAGCTATTGTTCACATACATTCTTCAGAGCAAACACCTGATCCACACATCCTCTACCACTTCTGAAACCACACTGCTTTTCCCCAGTCTGATGCTCTGTACATGCGTTCACCCTCTCAATATATACCCTCCCATATAATATCTCTCCTGCATGTTCAGGCCCTGATCACTCAAAATCTTTTTCACTCCATCTTTCCACCTCCAATTTGGTCTCCCACTTCTCCTCGTTCCCTCCACCTCTGACGCATATATCCTCTTGGTCCATCTTTCCTCACTCATTCTCTCAATGTGCCCAAACCATTTCAAAACACCCTCTTCTGCTCTATAAACCACACTCTTTTTATTTCCACACATCTCTCTTACCCTTACATTACTTACTCGATCAAACCACCTCACACCACATATTGTCCTCAAAACATCTCATTTCCAGCACATCCACACTCCTGCGCACCACTCTATCCATAGCCCTAGCCTCGCAACCATACAACATTGTTGAAACCAATATTCCTTCAAACATACCCTTTTTTGCTTTCCGAGATAACGTTCTCGACTTCCAAACATTCTTCAAGGCTCCCAGAATTTTCACCCACTCCCCTACCCTATGATTCACATCCGCTTCCATGGTTCCATCCGCTGCCAGATCCACTCCCAGATATGTAAAACACTTAACTTCCTCCAGTTTTTCTCCATTCAAACTTACCTCCCAATTGCCTTGACCCTCAAACCTATTGTACCTAATAACCTTATTCTTATTCACATTTACTCTTGACTTTCTTCTTTCACACACTTTACCAAACCCAGTCAGCAGCCTCTGCAGTTTCTCACATGAATCAGCCACAAGCGCTGTATCATCAGCGAACAACAACTGACTCACTTCCCAAGCCCTCTTATTCACAACATGCTGTATACTTGCCCCTCTCTCCAAAACTCTTGCATTCATAATTCCCATCCATAAGCAAATTAAACAACCATGAAGTTATCACACTCCCTTGCCGCAAACCGGCATTCACTTGGATCCAATCACTTTCCTCACTTCCTACTCATACATATGTCTTACATCCTCGATGTAATCTTTTCACTGGTTTTGGCAACATGCTTCTCATACCATATACTCTTAATACTTTCCTTAAAACGTCTCTATCAACTCTATCATATGCCTTCTCCAGGCCCATCAATGCTATATACAAATCCATTTGTCTTTTTAAGTATTTGTCACATACATTCTTCAAAGGAAACACTTGATCCACACTCCTCTACCACTTCCGAAACCACATTGCTCTTACCCAATCTGATCCTCTGTACATGTATTCACCTTCTCAATCAATACCCTTCCACATAATTTCTCAAAAATACTCAATAAACTTATATTTTTGTGATGTGAACACTCACCTTTATCCCCTTTGCCTTTGTTGAATGACACTATGCATGCATTCCGCCAATCATCAGGCACTTCACCATGAGCCATACATACATTGAATATCCTCACCAACCAGTCAACAACATAGTCACCCTCTATTTTAATAGATTCCACTGCCATGCCATCCAAACCCGCCGCCCTGTCGGTTTCCATCTTCTGCAATGCTTTCTCTACCTCTTCTCTGTTTACCAAACCATTCTCCCTGGCCCCCTCACTTTCCACACAAGATAATGATCAGCCATCCCTCCAGTTCCTCCTCTCAGCATATCAACATTCAAAAGTCTCTCTCACGCGCTTATCAATTAACACGTAATCTAATAACGCTCTCTTGCCATCTCTCCTACTTATATACGTATACTTATGTATATCTCTCTTTTTAAACCAGGTATACCCAATCACCAGTTCTTTTTCAGCACACAAATCTACAAGCTCTTCACAATTTCCATTTACAACACTGAACACCCCATGTACACCAATTATTCCTTCAACTGCCACATTACTCACGTTTGCAATCAAATCACCCATCACTATAACCCGGTCTCGTGCGTCAAAACTGCTAACACACTCTCTCAGCTACTTCCAAAAGACTTGCCTCTCATGATCTTTCTTCTCATGCCCAGGTGCATATGCACCAATAATCACCCATCTCTCTCCATCCACTTTCTGTTTTACCTATATCAATCTAGAGTTTATTTTCTTACACTATATCACATACTCCCATAACTCCTTTGCTCTTGTACTCTCACCAACCCCTGACATTTTTCCCAAAACATTCGCAAACCACTCTTCCCTTCTATCCTTGAGCTTCGTTTCACTTAGAGCCAAAACATCCAGGTTCCTTTCCCCAAACATACTACCTATCTTTCCTTTTTCCTCATTCTTGTTACATCCGCACACATTTAGACACAATAGTCTAAGCCTTTCAGGAGGATGAGCACTCCCCGCATGACTCCTTCTGTTTCCCTGTGTTCATACGCACTTTGTTCATATTCATATACATCCAAGCTCTCCATTTAGGTTCGATAAAATGCTATCTGCTGGCTGTGTAAGCCTTATGGAAAATGACCGGTGAAGACCCCGTTGTTCACCAACGTGAGACGAAGATTATTTGAATACATAGCATTCGAATAGTCATTTCCCTATTAGGGGCGATCATAGCCTAGCGGAAGCGCTCCCGCCTGTTGCACAGGGGTCCCGGGCTCGATCCTGGCTGTTGGAGTTTTGTATGTTCTGTGAAGATGTGCGTTCATTTATATATATATATATATATATATATATGTTTATTTATTTTTTATTTTGCTTTGTCGCTGTCTCCCGCGTTAGCGAGGTAGCGCAAGGAAACAGACGAAAGAATGGCTCAACTCGCGCACATACACATGTATATACATACACATCCACACACGCAAATATACATACCTATACATCTCAATGTACACATATATATACACAAACAGACATATACATATATACACATGTACATAATTCATACTGTCTGCTTTTATTTGTTCCCATCGCCACCCCGCCACACATGGAATGACAACCCCCTTACCCCTCATGTGTGCGAGGTAGCGCTAGGAAAAGACACCAAAGGCCCCATTCGTTCACACTCAGTCTCTAGCTGTCATGTAATAATGCACCGAAACCACAGCTACCTTTCCACATCCAGGCACCACACAACTTTCCATGGTTTACCCCAGACGCTTCACATGCCCTGGTTCAATCCATTGACAGAACGTCGACCCCGGTATACAACATCGTTCCAATTCACCCTCCTGCATGTTCAGGCCCCGATCACTCAAAATCTTTTTCACTCCATCTTTCCACTTAAAATTTGGTCTCCCACTTCTCCTCGTTCCCTCCACCTCTGACACATATATCCTCTTTGTCAATCTTTCCTCACTCACTCCCTCCATGTGACCAAACTATTTCAAAACACCCTCTTCTGCTCTCTCAACCACACTCTTTTTATTTCCACACATCTCTCTTACCCTTACATTACTTACTCGATCAAACCACCTCACACCACATATTGTCCTCAAACACCTCATTTCCAGCACATTCATCCTCCTGCGCACATCTCTATCCATAGCCCACGCTTCGCAACCATACAACATTGTTGGAACCACTATTCCTTCAAACATACCCATTTTTGCTTTCCGAGATGATGTTCTCGACTTCCAAACATTCTTCAATGCTCCCAAAATTTTCGCCCCCTCCCCTCCTATGATTCACATCCGCTTCCATGGTTCCATCCGCTGCCAGATCCACTCCCAGATATCTAAAACACTTTACTTCCTCCAGTTTTTCTCCATTCAAACTTACTTCCCAATTGACTTGACCCTCAACCCTGCTGTACCTAATAACCTTGCTCTTATTCACGTTTACTCTTAACTTTATTCTTTCACACCCTTTACCAAACTCAGTCACCAGCTTCTGCAGTTGCTTACATGAATCAGCCACCAGCGCTGTATCATCAGCGAACAACAACTGACTCACTTCCGAAGCTCTCTCATCCACAACAGACTGCATACTTGCCACTCTTTCCAAAAATCGTGCATTCACCTCCCTAACAACCCCATCCATTAAGAAATTAAACAACCATGGAGACATCACACACCCCTGCCGCAAACCTACATTTACTGAGAACCAATCACTTTCCTCTCTTCCTACACGTATACATGCCTTACATCCTCGATAAAAACTTTTCACTGCTTCTAAGAACTTGCCTCCCACACCATATATTCTTAATACCTTCCACAGCGCATCTCTATCAACTCTATCATATGCCTTCTCCAGATCCATAAATGCTACATACAAATCCATTTGCTTTTCTAGGTATTTCTCACATACATTCTTCAAATCAAACACCTGAGCCATACATCTTCTACCACTTCTGAAACCACACTGCTCTTCCCCAATCTGATGCTCTGTACATGCCTTCACTCTCTCAATCAATACCCTCCCATATAATTTAACAGGAATACTCAACAAACTTATATCTCTGTATACCTCTGTATACCTATGTGTGTGTGTGTGTATATATATATGTATGCATATCTGTATACATGTATGTATGTATGTATGTTTAGTGATAATGTGCATGTTCGAAGAAATATATCAAACTTAAGTAGGAGGTATTCAGGAATTTTCAGTTGCTGCTTAATAACCTAGGTAAGGGAGTGAGGAAGGCGGTGAGGGATGAAGACAACAGAGAAGGTTGTAGGCAATGGTGAGATGTGAAGACAACCGTGATGGATCAAGAGAACAGCGAGGTTGAATAGAACAATGAGGGTTCAAGGAATCAGTGACGTGTCAAGGAAACAATGAAGGGTTAAGGAAACAATGAGAGGTTAAGATAATTGAATGGGGTGAAGACAACAGTTTGAGGTCAAGAGAATAGTGAAGGGTAAGAAGGTACTAACCTGTGGCGGTGGAAGAGGCGAAAGGTGTGGCCATTTTGAGGTTGTTATTGTTCTTGGTGGTGGAGGAAGACGAGGAAGCTGCTGGCTGACTCACATGGTGTTTTGGGATTCTGTTGACGCTGCGACCTGAGCTCGGGCAAGGTGAACGTCCTGACTGGCTGCTGGTGCCTCCCTGCTGTGGGGGAGATACGTAAGAGAAACATAGGTGATGCTTGGGCTTTACTCTGGAATCCATAGTATAACTCTCTATTGTGTTATATACACTGAGTGAGAAGCTCTGTTATATGGTACCGATCTGCTGGGAGGCACACCAATCAGGTGTATAGGTTTAGCTTTTCTCTGTTGTTCATGTAAAATGGGTTGAGTTGTGGAAACTGAGGCCATTGCTGGGCGAGATGTGGGCATATCTATAGAGGACGGGTGATGTTCTGTTGTGGAGATAAATACGACAAGTTGTCGTGAATTAATGCCTCTTATCTTCAAAGAGACGGGGTGAGTTGTGGGGTACAGTTACTGTGTCGTTATGAAAAAGACCAAGTCAGTTATAGGAGCAAGCGCCTGCCTGGTCAGAGAGAAAGCTTGGGTGATCTGGGAGGACATTGATGTCGCTCCGCTGTTATGGAATGCTAAGGGTGCCTCTTTTGAGTGAAGCGTAGGATAAGCAATGGAACGCTGGGACCGCCCCGTTATGAGAGAGGCGTAAGATGAGTTATTCAAAGCTTGGGGCTGCTCTATTGGGAGAGAGGCGTAAGATGAGCATTGGGTAGCTGGGACTGTCATGTGGTAAGGGAGAGGCAGGATGAAGCGTTGCGAATCACTTGTGGGAGAATGGCTCCGCTAAGCTATTTGACAGACCTGAACTGTTGTGTCAACCCACTGTGGGGGAAAGGAGGTGTAGGTTCTGGAGGTGTCTGGCTCTGATACAGGAAACGTAGAGATTACACAGGAGTCACCATACTACTGGAGAGATCGATCTGAGCTTTGGAAGGCTGGCAGGGTCTGCTTGAACACTGATATAGATAGCAAGATGCATGAGAAGGGTAATTCTATGCTGTAGAAGGGTAGTGGAACGGAAGGGAAGAGGGATGTAGATGAAAGGAAACATCGCGTTAGCGAGGTAGCGTTAAGAACAGAGGACTGGGCCTTGGAGGGATTATCCTCACCTGGCCCCCTTCTCTGTTCCTTGTTTTGGAAAATTAAAAAAAAAAAAAGGAGACGGGAAGATTTCCAGCCACCCGCTCCCTCCCCTTTTAGTCGCCTTCTACGACACGCAGGGAATACGTGGGAAGTATTCTTTCTCCCCTATCCCCAGGGATAATATATATATATATATATATATATATATATATATATATATATATATATATATATATATATATATATATATATATATATATATATATATATATATATATATATATATATATATATATATAATATATAATATATAATATATAATATATAATATATATATATATATATATATATATATATATATATATATATATATATATATATATATATATATATATATAATTACCATATCGTTCCAATTCACTCTATTCCTTGCCCGCCTTTCACCCTCCAGTATGTTCAAGCCCTGATCACTCAAAATCTGTCTCACTCTATCCTTCCACCTCCAATTTGGTCTCCCACTTCTCCTCGTTCCCTCCACCTCTGACAAATATATCCTCTTGGTCAATCTTCCCTCACTCATTTTCTCCATGTGACCAAACCATTTCAAAACACCCTCTTCTGCTCTCTCAACCACACTCTTTTCATTACCACGCACCTCTTCACCCTATTATTACTTACTCGATCAAACCACCTCACACCACATATTGTCCTCAAACATCTCATTTCCAGCACATCCACCCTCCTGCGCACAACTCAATCAATAGCCCACGCTTCGCAACCATGCAACATTGTTGGAACCACTATTCCTTCTAACATAACAATTTTTGTTTTCCGAGATAATGTTCTCGACCTCCACACATTCTTCAAGGCTCCCAGAATTTTCGACCCATCCCCCACCCTATGATTCACTTCCGCTTCCATGGTTCCATCCGCTACCAAATCCACTCCCATATATCTAAAACAATTCACTTCCTACAGTTTTTCTCCATTCAAACCTACCTCCCAACTGAATTGACCCTCAACCCTACTGTACCTAATAACCTTACTCTTATTCACATTTACTCTTAACTTTCTTCTTTTACACACTTTACCAAACTCAGTCACCAGATTCTGCAGTTTCTCACATAAATCAGCCACCAGCGCTGTATCATCAGCGAACAACACTGACTCACTTCCCAAGTTCCCTCATCCACAACAGACAGTATACTTGCCCCTCTTTCCAAAACTCTTGCATTCACCTCCCTAACAACCCCATCCATAAACAAATTAAACAACCATGGAGACACCATACACCCCTGCCGCAAACCTACAGTCACTGAGAACCAATTACTTTCCTCTCTTCCCACGCGTACACATGCCTTACATCCTCGATAACAATTTTTCACTGCTTCTACCAACTTGCCTCCCACACCATATATCATTAATACCTTCCACAGAGCATCTCTATCAACTCCGTCATATGCCTTCTCCATATCCATAAATGCTGCGTGCAAATCCATTTGCTTTTCTAAGTATTTCTCACATACATTCTTCAAAGCAAACACCTGATCCACACATCCTCTACCACTTCTGAAACAACACTGCTCTTCCCCAATCTGATGCTCTGTACATGGCTTCACCCTCTCAATCAACACCCTCTAATATGATTTACCAGGAATACTCAAGAATCTCATACTTCTGTAATTTGAGCGCTCAATCTTATCCCCTTTGCCTTTGTACAATGGCACTATGCAAGCATTCCGCCAATCCTCAGGCACCTCACCATGAGTCATACATACATTAAATAACCTTACCAACCAGTCAACAATACAGTCACCCCCTTTTTTAATAAATTCCACTGCAACACCATCTAAACCTGCATCCTTGCCGGCTTTCTTCTTCCGCAAAGCTTTTACTACCTCTTCTCTGTCTATCAAATCATTTTCCGTAACCCTCTCACTTTGCACACCACCTCGACCAAAACACCCTATATCTGACACTCTATCATCAAACACATTCAACAAACCTTCAATATATATATATATATATATATATATATATATATATATATATATATATATATATATATATATATATTATCCCTGGGAATAAGGGAGAAAGAATACTTCCCATGTATTCCCTGCGTGTCGTAGAAGGCGACTAAAACGGAAGGAAGCGAGGGGCTGGAAATCCTCACCTCTCATTTTTTTTTTAATTTTCCAAAAGAAGGAACAGAGAAGGAGGCCATGTGAGGATATTCCCACAAATGCCCAGTCCTCTGTTCTTAACGCTACCTCGCAAATGCGGGAAATGGCGAATAGTATGAAAGAAGGAAATATATATATATATATATATATATATATATATATATATATATATATATATATATATATATATATATATATATATATATATATATATATATATATATATTTTTTTTTTTTTTATTATACTTTGTCGCTGTCTCCCGCGTTTGCGAGGTAGCGCAAGGAAACAGACGAAAGAAATGGCCCAACCCCCCCCCATACACATGTATATACATACGTCCACACACGCAAATATACATACCTACACAGCTTTCCATGGTTTACCCCAGACGCTTCACATGCCTTGATTCAATCCACTGACAGCACGTCAACCCCGGTATACCACATCGCTCCAATTCACTCTATTCCTTGCCCTCCTTTCACCCTCCTGCATGTTCAGGCCCCGATCACACAAAATCTTTTTCACTCCATCTTTCCACCTCCAATTTGGTCTCCCTCTTCTCCTCGTTCCCTCCACCTCCGACACATATATCCTCTTGGTCAATCTTTCCTCACTCATTCTCTCCATGTGCCCAAACCACTTCAAAACACCCTCTTCTGCTCTCTCAACCACGCTCTTTTTATTTCCACACATCTCTCTTACCCTTACGTTACTCACTCGATCAAACCACCTCACACCACACATTGTCCTCAAACATCTCATTTCCAGCACATCCATCCTCCTGCGCACAACTCTATCCATAGCCCACGCCTCGCAACCATACAACATTGTTGGAACCACTATTCCTTCAAACATACCCATTTTTGCTTTCCGAGATAATGTTCTCGACTTCCACACATTCTTCAAGGCCCCCCAGATTTTCGCCCCCTCCCCCACCCTATGATCCACTTCCGCTTCCATGGTTCCATCCGCTGCCAGATCCACTCCCAGATATCTAAAACACTTCACTTCCTCCAGTTTTTCTCCATTCAAACTCACCTCCCAATTGACTTGACCCTCAACCCTACTGTACCTAATAACCTTGCTCTTATTCACATTTACTCTTAACTTTCTTCTTCCACACACTTTACCAAACTCAGTCACCAGCTTCTGCAGTTTCTCACATGAATCAGCCACCAGCGCTGTATCATCAGCGAACAACAACTGACTCACTTCCCAAGCTCTCTCATCCCCAACAGACTTCATACTTGCCCCTCTTTCCAAAACTCTTGCATTTACCTCCCTAACAACCCCATCCATAAACAAATTAAACAACCATGGAGACATCACACACCCCTGCCGCAAACCTACATTCACTGAGAACCAATCACTTTCCTCTCTTCCTACACGTACACATGCCTTACATCCTCGATAAAAACTTTTCACTGCTTCTAACAACTTTCCTCCCACACCATATATTCTTAATACCTTCCACAGAGCATCTCTATCAACTCTATCATATGCCTTCTCCAGATCCATAAATGCTACATACAAATCCATTTGCTTTTCTAAGTATTTCTCACATACATTCTTCAAAGCAAACACCTGATCCACACATCCTCTACCACTTCTGAAACCACACTGCTCTTCCCCAATCTGATGCTCTGTACATGCCTTCACCCTCTCAATCAATACCCTCCCATATAATTTACCAGGAATACTCAACAAACTTATACCTCTGTAATTTGAGCACTCACTCTTATCCCCTTTGCCTTTGTACAATGGCACTATGCACGCATTCCGCCAATCCTCAGGCACCTCACCATGAGTCATACATACATTAAATAACCTTACCAACCAGTCAACAATACAGTCACCCCCTTTTTTAATAAATTCCACTGCAATACCATCCAAACCTGCTGCCTTGCCGGCTTTCATCTTCCGCAAAGCTTTCACTACCTCTTCTCTGTTTACCAAATCATTTTCCCTAACCCTCTCACTTTGCACACCACCTCGACCAAAACACCCTATATCTGACACTCTATCATCAAACACATTCAACAAACCTTCAAAATACTCACTCCATCTCCTTCTCACATCACCACTACTTGTTATCACCTCCCCATTTGCGCCCTTCACTGAAGTTCCCATTTGCTCCCTTGTCTTACGCACTTTATTTACCTCCTTCCAGAACATCTTTTTATTCTCCCTAAAATTTAATGATACTCTCTCACCCCAACTCTCATTTGCCCTTTTTTTCACCTCTTGCACCTTTCTATTGACCTCCTGCCTCTTTCTTTTATACATCTCCCACTCAATTGCATTTTTTCCCTGCAAAAATCGTCAAAATGCCTCTCTCTTCTCTTTCACTAATACTCTTACTTCTTCATCCCACCACTCACTACCCTTTCTAATCAACCCACCTCCCACTCTTCTCATGCCACAAGCTTCTTTTGCGCAATCCATCACTGATTCCCTAAATACATCCCATTCCTCCCCCACTCCCCTTACTTCCATTGTTCTCACCTTTTTCCATTCTGTACTCAGTCTCTCCTGGTACTTCCTCACACAGGTCTCCTTCCCAAGCTCACTTACTCTCACCACCCTCTTCACCCCAACATTCACTCTTCTTTTCTGAAAACCCATACAACTCTTCACCTTAGCCTCCACAAGATAATGATCAGACATCCCTCCAGTTGCACCTCTCAGCACATTAACATCCAAAAGTCTCTCTTTCGCACGCCTGTCAATTAACACGTAATCCAATAACGCTCTCTGGCCATCTCTCCTACTTACATAAGTATACTTATGTATAGCTCGCTTTTTAAACCAGGTATTCCCAATCATCAGTCCTTTTTCAGCACATAAATCTACAAGCTCTTCACCATTTCCATTTACAACACTGAACACCCCATGTATACCAATTATTCCCTCAACTGCCACATTACTCACCTTTGCATTTAAATCACCCATCACTATAACCCGGTCTCGTGCATCAAAACCACTAACACACTCATTCAGCTGCTCCCAAAACACTTGCCTCTCATGATCTTTCTTCTCATGCCCAGGTGCATATGCACCAATAATCACCCACCTCTCTCTATCAACTTTCAGTTTTACCCATATTAATCGAGAATTTACTTTCTTACATTCTATCACATACTCCCACAACTCCTGTTTCAGGAGTATTGCTACTCCTTCCCTTGCTCTTGTCCTCTCACTAACCCCTGACTTTACTCCCCAGACATTCCCAAACCACTCTTCCCCTTTACCCTTGAGCTTCGTTTCACTCAGAGCCAAAACATCCAGGCTCCTCTCCTCAAACATACTACCTATCTCTCCTTTTTTCACATCTTGTTTACATCCACACACATTTAGGCACTCCACTCTGAGCCTTCGAGGAGGATGAGCACTCCCCGCGTGACTCCTTCTTCCGTTTCCCATATATATATATATATATATATATATATATATATATATATATATATATATATATATATATATATATATATATATATATATATATATATATATTTATATATTTTTTTTTTTGCTTTGTCTCTATCTCCCGCGTTTGGGAGGTAGCGCAAGGACACAGACGAAAGAAATGGCCCAACCCACCCCCATACACATGTATATACATACACGTCCACACACGCAAATATACATACCTACACAGCTTTCCATGGTTTACCCCAGACGATTCACATGCCCTGATTCAATCCACTGACAGCACGTCAACCCCGGTATACCACATCGATCCAATTCACTCTATTCCTTGCACGCCTTTCACCCTCCTGCATCTTCAGGCCCCGATCACACAAAATCTTTTTCACTCCATCTTTCCACCTCCAATTTGGTCTTCCACTTCTCGTTCCCTCCACCTCCGACACATATATCATCTTGGTCAATCTTTCCCCACTCATTCTCTCCATGTGCCCAAACCATTTCATAACACCCTCTTCTGCTCTCTCAACCACGCTCTTTTTATTTCCACACATCTCTCTTACCCTTACGTTACTTACTCGATCAAATCACCTCACACCACACATTGTCCTCAAACACCTTATTTCCAGCACATCCATCCTCCTGCGCACAACTCTATCCATAGCCCACGCCTCGCAACCATAAAAAATTGTTGGAACCACTATTCCTTCAAACATACCCATTTTTGCTTTCCGAGATAATGTTCTCGACTTCCACACATTCTTCAAGACTCCCAGGATTTTCGCCCCTCCCCCACCCTATGATCCACTTCCGCTTCCATGCTTCCATCCGCTGCCACATCCACTCCCAGATATCTAAAACACTTTACTCCCTCCAGTTTTCTCCATTCAAACTTACCTCCCAGTTGACTTGACCCTCAACCCTACTGTACCCAATAACCTTGCTCTTATTCACATTTACTCTTAACTTTCTTCTTTACCAAACTCAGTCAACAGCTTCTGCAGTTTCTCACATGAATCAGCCACCAGCGCTGTATCATCAGCGAACAACAACTGACACACTTCCCAAGCTCTCTCATCCACAACAGACTTCATACTTGCCCCTCTTTCCAAAAACTCTTGCATTCACCTCCTTAACAAACCCATCCATAAACAAATTAAACAACCATGGAGATATCACACACCCCTGCCGCAAACCTACATTCACTGAGAACCAATCACTTTCCTCTCTTCCTACACGTACACATGCCTTACATCCTCGATAAAAACTTTTCACTTCTTCTAACAACTTTCCTCCCACACCATATATTCTTAATACCTTTCACAGAGCATCTCTATCAACTCTATCATATGCCTTCTCCAGATCCATAAATGCCACATAGAAATCCATTTGCTTTTCTAAGTATTTCTCACATACATTCTTCAAAGCAATCACCTGATCCACACATCCTCTACCACTTCTGAAACCACATTGCTCTTCCCCAATCTGAGGCAAGTTGTTAAAAGCAGTGAAAAGTTTTTATCGAGGGTGTAAGGCATTTGTACGTGTAGGAAGAGAGTAAAGTGATTGGTTCTCAGTGAATGTAGGTTTACGGCAGTGGTGTGTGATGTCTCCATGGTTGTTTAATTTGTTTATGGATGGGGTTGTTAGGGAGGTGATTGCAAGAGTTTGGGAAAGAGGGGCAAATATGCAGTCTCTTGTGGATGAGAGATTTGGGGAAGTCAGTTGTTGTTCGCAGAAACTGCAGAAGCTGGTGATTGAGTTGGGTAAAGTGTGTGAAAGAAGAAAGTTCAGGGTAAATGTGAATAAGAGCAAGGTTATTAGGTAAAGTAGGGTTGAGGGTCAAGTCAACTGGGAGTTAGGTTTGAATGGAGAAAGACTGGAGGAATTAAAGTGTTTTCGATATTCGGCAGTTTATCTGGCAGCGAATGGAACCATGGAAGCGGAAGTGAATCATTGGATGGGGAGGGGGCAAAAATTCTTTGAGCCTTGAAGAATGTTTGGAAGTCGAGAACATTATCTCGGAAAGCAAAAATGGGTATGTTTCAAGGAATAGTGGTTCCAACAATGTTGTATGGCTGCGAGGCGTGGGCTATGGATAGAGCTGTACGCAGGAGGATGAATTTGCTGGAAATGAGATGTTTGAGGACAATATGTGGTGTGAGGTGGTTTGATCGAGTAAGTAATGCAAGGGTAAGAGAGCGGTGTGGAAATAAAAAAAGTGTGGTTGAGAGGGCAGAAGGTGTTTTGAAATGGTTTGGTCACATGGAGAGAATGAGTGAGGAAAGATTGACCAAGAGGATATATATGTCAGAGGTGGAGCCCTTGAAATCGTCCACTTGAGCGATTTAAGACACGACCGAATGAAAATAATAGGTTTCGAGGGGGAAGACGCCGTTCCCACACCCTGTTCTGGAACTACTTCCCTGCTCGAGTTTGTTGACAATGAAGAAAGGGATATTTCTGGTTCTGAAGTTTCAGGAACGGAAGTCTACTGTATGTCCTGTTGTTCAGTTTGTTCAGGAGAACGTCGACGAACTGTGCTGGTCTCTGTCTTCAGGAATGTGTGTTCCTGGTCGTATGTGAGGTTACCGCACCTCAACTTAAGGGTAGATTTGAAGCGAAGCAATTGCGAGGTTAACTAGGTGTCAGTTACGCGACTCGTTTCACTTTCTTCGGTGGGGAACCTATATATATATATATATATAATATATATATATATATATATATATATATATATATATATATATATATATATATATATATATATATATATATATATATATATATATATATATATATATATATATATATATATATCAAACTATTCGCCGTTTCCCGCGTCAGCGAGGTAGCGTTAAGAATAGAAGACTGGGCTTTTTTTGGAATATCCTCACCTGGCCTCACTGTGTTCCTTCCTTTGGAATATTTAAAAAAAACGAGAGGGGAGGATTTCCAACCCCCCGCTCCCTCCCCTTTTTGTCGCCTTCTACGACACGCAGGGAATACGAGGGAAGTCTTCTTAATCCCCTATCCCCAGGGATGATATATATGTATATAATGTGTGGAAGTCGAGAACATTATCTCGGAAAGCAAAAATGGGTATGTTTGAAGGAATAGTGGTTCCAACAATGTTGTATGGTTGCGAGGCGTGGACTATGGATAGAGTTGTGCGCAGGAGGATGGATGTGCTGGAAATGAGATGTTTGAGGACAATGTGTGGTGTGAGGTGGTTTGATCTAGTAAGTAACGTAAGGGTAAGAGAGATGTGTGGAAATAAAAAGAGCGTGGTTGAGAGAGCAGAAGAGGGTGTTTGGAAATGGTTTGGTCACATGGAGAGAATGAGTGAGGAAAGATTGACCAAGAGGATATATGTGTCGGAGGTGGAGGGAACGAGGAGAAGAGGGAGACCAAATTGGAGGTGGAAAGATGGAGTGAAAAAGATTTTGTGTGATCGTGGCCTGAACATGGAGGAGGGTGAAAGGAGGGCAAGGAATAGAGTGAATTGGAGCGATGTGGTATACCGGGGTTGACGTGCTGTCAGTGGATTGAATCAGGGCATGTGAAGCGTCTGGGGTAAACCATGGAAAGCTGTGTAGGTATGTATATTTGCGTGTGTGGACGTATGTATATACATGTGTATGGGGGGGGGGGGGTTGGGCCATTTCTTTCGTCTGTTTCCTTGCGCTACCTCGCAAACGTGGGAGACACCGACAAAGCAAAAAAAAAAAATATATATATATATATATATATTTTTTTTTTCTTTTTATATATATATATATATATATATATATATATATATATATATATATATATATATATATATATATATATATATATATATATATATATATATATTTTTTTTTTTTTTTTTTTCTTTTTTTTTTTTTTTTTGCTTTGTCGCTGTCTCCCGGGTTTGCGAGGTAGCGCAAGGAAACAGACGAAAGAAATGGCCCAACCCACCCCCATACACATGTATATACATGCGTCCACACACCCAAATATACATACCTACACAGCTTTCCATGGTTTACCCCAGACGCTTTACATGCCCTGATTCAATCCACTGACAGCACGTCAACCCGGTATACCACATCGATCCAATTCACTATATTCCTTGCCCTCCTTTCACCCTCCTGCATGTTCAGGCCCCGATCACACAAAATCTTTTTCACTCCATCTTTACACTCCAATTTGGTCTCCCACTTCTCCTCGTTCCCTCCACCTCCGACACATATATCCTCTTGGTCAATCTTTCCTCACTCATTCTCTTCATGTGCCTAAACCATTTCAAAACACCCTCTTCTGCTCTCTCAACCACGCTCTTTTTATTTCCACACATCTCTCTTACCCTTACGTTACTTACTCGATCGAACCACCTCACACCACACATTGTCCTCAAGCATCTCATTTCCAGCACATCCATCCTCCTGCGCACAACTCTATCCATAGCCCACGCCTCGCAACCATACAACATTGTTGGAACCACTATTCCTTCAAACATACCGATTTTTGCTTTCCAAGATAATGTTCTCGACTTCCTCACATTCTTCAAGGCTCTCAGGATTTTCGCCCCCTACCCCACCCTATGATCCACTTCCGCTTCCATGGTTCCATCCGCTGCCAAATCCACTCCCAGATATCTAAAACACTTTGCTTCCTCCAGTTTTGCTCCATTCAAACTTACCTCCCAATTCACTTGACCCTCAACCCTACTGTACCTAATAACTTTGCTCGTATTCATATTTACTCTTAACTTTCTTCTTTCACACACTTTACCAAACTCAGTCACCAGCTTCTGAAGTTTCTCACATGAATTCTCCACCAGCGCTGTATCATCAGCGAACAACAACTGACTCACTTCCCAAGCTCTCTCATCCAGAACAGACTGCATACTTGCCCCTCTTTCCAAAACTCTTCCATTCACCTCCCTGACAACCCCATCCATAATATATATATATATATATATATATATATATATATATATATATATATATATATATATATATATATATATATATATATATATGAGAGAGCTTGGGAAGTGAGTCTGTTGTTGTTCGCTGATGATACAGCGCTGGTGGCTGATTCATGTGAGAAACTGCAGAAGCTGGTGACTGAGTTTGGTAAAGTGTGTGAAAGAAGAAAGTTAAGAATAAATGTGAATAAGAGCAAGGTTATTAGGTACAGTAGGGTTGAGGGTCAAGTCAATTGTGAGGTAAGTTTGAATGGAGAAAAACTGGAGGAAGTAAAGTGTTTTAGATATCTGGGAATGGATCTGGCAGCGGATGGAACCATGGAAGCGGAAGTGGATCATAGTGTGGGGGAGGGAGCGAAAATCCTGGGAACCTTGAAGAATGTGTGGAAGTCGAGAACATTGTCTCGGAAAGCAAAAATGGGTATGTTTGAAGGAATAGTGGTTCCAACAATGTTGTATGGTTGCGAGGCGTGGGCTATGGATAGAGTTGTGCGCAGGAGGATGGATGTGCTGGAAATGAGATGTTTGAGGACAATGTGTGGTGTGAGGTGGTTTGATCGAGTAAGTAACGTAAGGGTAAGAGAGATGTGTGGAAATAAAAAGAGCGTGGTTGAGAGAGCAGAAGAGGGTGTTTTGAAATGGTTTGGGCCCATGGAGAGAATGATTGAGGAAAGATTGACCAAGAGGATATATGTGTCGGAGGTGGAGGGAACGAGAAGTGGGAGACCAAATTGGAGGTGGAAAGATGGAGTGAAAAAGATTTTGTGTGATCGGGGCCTGAAAATGCAGGAGGGTGAAAGGAGGGCAAGGAATAGAGTGAATTGGATCGATGTTGTACACCGGGGTCGACGTGCTGTCAGTGGATTGAATCAGGGCATGTGAAGCGTCTGGGGTATACCATGGAAAGTTGTGTTGGTATGTATATTTGGGTGTGTGGACGTATGTCTATACATGTGTATGGTTGTGGGTTGGGCCATTTTTTTCGTCTTTTTCCTTGCGCTACCTCGCAAACGCGGGAGACAGCGACAAAGCAAAAAAAAAAAAAAAATATATATATATATATATATATATATATATATATATATATATATATATATATATATATATATATATATATATATATATATATATATATATATATATATATATATATATATATATATTTAAATATAAATATATATATATATATATATATATATATATATATATATATATATATATATATATATATATATATATATATATATATATATATATATATATATATATATATATATATATATATATATATATATATATATATATATATATATATATACACACACACACACACACAATGTGAAGTGACTGGACAGCATGAATATAATATGTCTCTTCCCATGATACAGAAAACCTGCAATGACTATTCTGGCATTGACACCGTGAACATGACTGCTTCTGTTATTCACGACTCGATTACACTCCCCTGTAACACTGTTTCATAATAAGATTCATTCTATAAGTATAATGCTCATGTTCAATCATATTTCTTATTTCTTTAAACCTATTTTAACTCCAACGTATGCGTTACTTTTTAAGAAAAATGATTTTATGAAGATTTGCATAAGGAACATAGTTTCCATCCTGGGAATCATACAAACGATGGTACACCCGCAACTAAAGTCGCCGAGGTTTCATCAGATTGTCTCCTCGCATGGAGTATACATATTGAGCTACGCCACCTCCATTTCTCCGAATGTCTCCCGGTGGAAATCCAATTCATTTCTCTTCGTCGCCCTTACGCATTTGCGTCATCGTCACCATGGTAACCGTGGTGTCGCCGAGATTGGTGGCAAATTAACGTCTGCTGAGCTCAGAAATGCATTAACTGAATTTTCGTTTTTACCAACACTTCAGTAGCATGGGTCGTGGAGACAATCATATCAAGAATAATTCAAAGCATTGGATTAAGACAAGTGCTCACGGCAGGGTAAATTATGCATATTTTTTGTGTACAGTCGTAGATGGGAAATAAATAAAGTACAAGGATAGAACCAGGATAAAGATTGTATATACATATATATATATATATATATATATATATATATATATATATATATATATATATATATATATATATATATATATATATATATATATATATATATATATATATATATACCGGGGTTGACGTGCTGTCAGTGGATTGAATCAAGGCATGTGAAGCGTCTGGGGTAAACCATGGAAAGCTGTGTAGGTATGTATATTTGCGTGTGTGGACGTATGTATATACATGTGTATGGGGGGGGGGGGGTTGGGCCATTTCTTTCGTCTGTTTCCTTGCGCTACCTCGCAAACGCGGGAGACAGCGACAAAGTATAAAAAAAAGAAAAAAAAAAAAAAATATATATATATATATATATATATATATATATATATATATATATATATATATATATATATATATATATATATAAATATACTTCTTTCTTTCTTTCAAACTATTCGCCATTTCCCGCGTTAGCGAGGTAGCGTTAAGAACAGAGAACTGGGCCTGTAAGGGAATATCCTCACCTGGCCAACTTCTCTATTCCTTCTTTTGGAAAATTAAAAAAAGATAATGAGAGGGGAGGATTTCCAGCCCCCCGCTCCCTCCCCTTTTAGTCGCCTTCTACGACACGCAGGGAATATATATATATATATATATATATATATATATATATATATATATATATATATATATATATATATATATAGATATATATATATATATATATATATATATATATATATATATATATATATATATATATATATATATATATATATATATATATATATTATCCCTGGGGATAGGGAGAAAGAATACTTCCCACGTATTCCCTGCGTGTCGTAGAAGGCGACTAAAAGGGGAGGGAGCGGGTGGCTGGAGTCCTCCCCACTCTTTTTTTTTAATTTTCCAAAAGAAGGAACAGACAAGGGGGCCAGGTGAGGATATTCCCTCAAAGGCCCAGCCCTCTGTTCTTAACGCTACCTCGCTAACGCGGGAAATGGCGAACAGTATGAAAGAAAGATATATATATATATATATATATATATATATATATATATATATATATATATATATATATATATATATATATATATATATATTATCCCTGGGGATAGGGGATTACGAATACTTCCCACGTATTCCCTGCGTGTCGTAGAAGGCGACTAAAAGGGAAGGGAGCGGGAGGCTGGAAATACTCCCCTATCGTTTTTCTTTTTTTTTTTTTTCCGAAAAGAAGGAACAGAGGGGGGGCCAGGTGAGGATATTCCAAAAAGACCCAGTCCTCTGTTCTTAACGCTACCTCGCTAACGCGGGAAATAGCGAATAAATTAAAAGAAAAAGAATTTTTTTTTTTTTTGCTTTGTCGCTGTCTCCCGCGTTTGCGAGGTAGCGCAAGGAAACAGACGAAAGAAATGGCCCAACCCACCCTCCATACACATGTATATACATACGTCCACACACGCAAATATACATACCTACACAGCTTTCCATGGTTTACCCCAGACGTTTCACATGCCCTGATTCAACCCACTGACAGCACATCAACCCCGGTATAACACATCGATCCAATTCACTCAATCCCTTGCCCTCCTTTCACCCTCCTGCATCTTCAGGCCCCGATCACATAATCTTTTTCACTCCATCTTTCCACCTCCAATTTGGTCTCCCACTTCTCCTCGTTCCCTCCACCTCCGACACATATATCCTCTTGGTCAATCTTTCCTCACTCATTCTCTCCATGTGCCCAAACCATTTCAAAACACCCTCTTCTGCTTTCTCAACCACGCTCTTTTTATTTCCACACATCTGTCTTACCCTTACGTTACTTACTCGATCAAACCACCTCACACCACACATTGCCCTCAGACATCTCATTTCTAGCACATCCATCCTCCTGCGCACAACTCTATCCGTAGCCCACGCCTCGCAACAATACAACATTGTTTGAGATACTATTCCTTGAAAGATACCCATTTTTGCTTTCCGAGATAATATTCTCGACTTCCACACATTCTTCAAGGCTACCAGAATTTTCGCCCCCTCCCCCACCCTATGATCCACTTCCGCTTCCATGGTTCCATCTGCTGCCAGATCCACTCCCAGATATCTAAAACACTTTACTTCCTCCAGTTTTTCTCCATTCAAACTTACCTCCCAATTGACTTGACCCTCAACTCTACTGTACCTAATAACCTTGCTCTTATTCACATTTACTCTTAACTTTTTTCTCTCACACACTTTACCAAACTCAGTCACCAGCATCTGCAGTTTCTCACATGAATCAGACACCAGCGCTGTATCATCAGCGATCAACAACTGACTCACGTCCCAAGCTCTCTCATCCCCAAAAGAAAAAGAATACAAACATATATATATATTTA
>NC_092248.1:17619661-17662161 GCF_036320965.1 Panulirus ornatus
TTTGTTGAATGTGTCTGATGACAGAGTGGCAGATATAGGGTGTTTTGGTCGAGGTGGTGTGCAAAGTGAGAGGGTTAGGGAAAATGATTTGGTAAACAGAGAAGAGGTAGTAAAAGCTTTGCGGAAGATGAAAGCCGGCAAGGCAGCAGGTTTGGATGGTATTGCAGTGGAATTTATAAAAAAAAGGGGGTGACTGTATTGTTGACTGGTTGGTAAGGTTATTTAATGTATGTATGACTCATGGTTTGGTGCGGAATGCGTGCATAGTGCCATTGTACAAAGGCAAAGGGGATAAGAGTGAGTGCTCAAATTACAGAGGTATAAGTTTGTTGAGTATTCCTGGTAAATTATATGGGAGGGTATTGATTGAGAGGGTGAAGGCATGTACAGAGCATCAGATTGGGGAAGAGCAGTGTGGTTTCAGAAGTGGTAGAGGATGTGTGGATCAGGTGTTTGCTTTGAAGAATGTATGTGAGAAATACTTAGAAAAGCAAATGGATTTGTATGTAGCATTTATGGATCTGGAGAAGGCATATGATAGAGTTGATAGAGATGCTCTGTGAAAGGTATTAAGAATATATGGTGTGGGAGGCAAGTTGTTAGAAGCAGTGAAAAGTTTTTATCGAGGATATAAGGCATATGTACGTGTAGGAAGAGAGGAAAGTGATTGGTTCTCAGTGAATGTAGGTTTGCGGCAGGGGTGTGTGATGTCTCCATGGTTGTTTAATTTGTTTATGGATGGGGTTGTTAGGGAGGTAAATGCAAGAGTCTTGGAAAGAGGGGCAAGTATGAAGTCTGTTGGGGATGAGAGAGCTTGGGAAGTGAGTCAGTTGTTGTTCGCTGATGATACAGCGCTGGTGTCGGATTCATGTGAGAAACTGCAGAAGCTGGTGACGGAGTTTGGTAAAGTGTGTGGAAGAAGAAAGCTAAGAGTAAATGTGAATAAGAGCAAGGTTATTAGGTACAGTAGGGTTGAGGGTCAAGTCAATTGGGAGGTGAGTTTGAATGGAGAAAAACTGGAGGAAGTGAAGTGTTTTAGATATCTGGGAGTGGATCTGTCAGCGGATGGAACCATGGAAGCGGAAGTGGATCATAGGGTGGGGGAGGGGGCAAAAATTTTGGGAGCCTTGAAAAATGTGTGGAAGTCGAGAACATTATCCCGGAAAGCAAAAATGGGTATGTTTGAAGGAATAGTGGTTCCAACAATGTTGTATGGTTGCGAGGCGTGGGCTATGGATAGAGTTGTGCGCAGGAGGATGGATGTGCTGGAAATGAGATGTTTGAGGACAATGTGTGGTGTGAGGTGGTTTGATCGAGTAAGTAACGTAAGGGTAAGAGAGATGTGTGGAAATAAAAAGAGCGTGGCTGAGAGAGCAGAAGAGGGTGTTTTGAAGTGGTTTGGGCACATGGAGAGAATGAGTGAGGAAAGATTGACCAAGAGGATATATGTGTCGGAGGTGGAGGGAACGAGGAGAAGAGGGAGACCAAATTGGAGGTGGAAAGATGGAGTGAAAAGGATTTTGTGTGATCGGGGCCTGAACATGCAGGAGGGTGAAAGGAGGGCAAGGAATAGAGTGAATTGGAGCGATGTGGTATACAGGGGTTGACGTGCTGGCAGTGGATTGAATCAAGGCATGTGAAGCGTCCAGGGTAAACCATGGAAAGCTGTGTAGGTATGTATATTTGCGTGTGTGGACGTATGTATGTACATGTGTATGGGGGGGGTTGGGCCATTTCTTTCGTCTGTTTCCTTGCGCTACCTCGCAAACGCGGGAGACAGCGACGAGGTATAAAAAAAAAAAAAAAAAAAATATATATATATATATATATATATATATATATATATATATATATATTAAATTTTAGGGAGAATAAAAAGATGTTCTGGAAGGAGGTAAATAAAGTGCATAAGACAAGGGAGCAAATGGGAACTTCAGTGAAGGGCGCAAATGGGGAGGTGATAACAAGTAGTGGTGATGTGAGAAGTAGATGGAGTGAGTATTTTGAAGGTTTGTTGAATGTGTTTGATGATAGAGTGGCAGATATAGGGTGTTTTGGTCGAGGTGGTGTGCAAAGTGAGAGGGTTAGGGAAAATGATTTGGTAAACAGAGAAGAGGTAGTGAAAGCTTTGCGGAAGATGAAAGCCGGCAAGGCAGCAGGTTTGGATGGTATTGCAGTGGAATTTATCAAAAAAGGGGGTGACTGTATTGTTGACTGGTTGGTAAGGTTATTTAATGTATGTATGACTCATGGTGAGGTGCCTGAGGAATTGCGGAATGCGTGCATAGTGCCATTGTACAAGGGCAAACTGGAGGAAGTAAAGTGTTTTAGATATCTGGGAGTGGATCTGGCAGCGGATGGAACCATGGAAGCGGAAGTGGATCATAGGGTGGGGGAGGGGGCGGAAATTCTGGGAGCCTTGAAGAATGTGTGGAAGTCGAGAACATTATCTCGGAACCAAAAATGGGTATGTTTGAAGGAATAGTGGTTCCAACAATGTTGTATGGTTGCGAGGCATGGGGTATGGATAGAGTTGTGCGCAGGAGGATGGATGTGCTGGAAATGAGATGTTTGAGGACAATGTGTGGTGTGAGGTGGTTTGATTGAGTAAGTAACGTAAGGGTAAGAGAGATGTGTGGAAATAAAAAGAGCGTGGTTGAGAAAGCAGAAGAGGGTGTTTTGAAATGGTTTGGGCACATGGAGAGAATGAGTGAGGAAAGATTGGCCAAGAGGATATATGTGTCGGAGGTGGACGAAACGAGAAGTGGGAGACCAAATTGGAGGTGGAAAGATGGAGTGAAAAAGATTTCGTGTGATCGGGGCCTGAAGATGCAGGAGGGTGAAAGGAGGGCAAAGAATAGAGTGAATTGGATCGATGTGGTATACCGGGGTTGACGTGCTGTCAGTGGATTGAATCAGGGCATGTGAAGCGTCTGGGGTAAACCACGGAAAGCTGTGTAGGTATGTACATTTGCGTGTGTGGACGTATGTATATACATGTGTATGGGGGTGGGTTGGGCCATTTCTTTCGTCTGTTTCCTTGCGCTACCTCGCAAACGCGGGAGACAGCGACAAAGCAAAAAAAAAAAAAAAAAAAAAAAATATATATATATATATATATATATATATATATATATATATATATATATATATATATATATATATATATATATATATATATATATATATATATATATATATATAGCCATGGGATAGGGGAGAAAGAATACTTCCCACGCATTGCTTACGTGTCGTAGAAGGCGACTTAAGGGGACGGGAGCGGGGGGCTGGAAACCCTCCCATCCTTGTATTCTAGCTTTCTAAAAGGGCAAACAGAAGGAGTCACCCGGGGAGTGCTCATCCTCTTTGAAGGCTCAGATTTGGCTGTTTAAATGTATGTGGATGTAGCCAAGATTAGAAAAAATGAGACATAGGTAGCATTTTTGAGAAAAGGAACATGGATGTTTTGCCTTTGAGTGAAACAAAGCTCAAGGGTAAACAAGAAGAATGGTTTAGGAATGTCTTGGGAGTAACGTCAGGGGTTAGTGAGAGACAAGAGCAAGGGAAGTAGTAGCAGTACTCCTGAAACAGGAGTTGTTGGAGTATGTGATAGAATGTAAGAAAGTAAATTCTCGATCAATATGGGTAAAACTGAGAGCGGATGGAGAGAGATGAGTGGCTATTGGTGCATGCGCACCTGGGCATGAGAAGAAATATCACGAGAGGCAGGTGTTTTGGGAGCTGTTGAGTGAGTGTGTTAGTAGTTTTGATGCACGAGACCGGATTATAGTGATGGGTGATTTGAATGCAAAGTTGAGTAATGTGGCACTTGAGGGAATAATTGGTGTACATGGGGTGTTCAGTGTTGTAAATGGAAATGGTGAAGAGCTTGTAGATCCATGTGCTGAAAAGGTCTGGTGATTGTGAATACCTGGTTTAAAAGAAGATAGATATACATAAGTATACGTATGTAAGTAGGAGAGATGGCCAAAGAGCGTTATTGGATTACGTGTTAATTGATGGGCGCGCAAAAGAGGGATTTTTGGATGTTAATATGCTAGAGGTGCAACTGGAGGGATGTCTGATCATTATCTTGTGGAGGCGAAGGTGAAGATTTGTAGAGGTTTTCAGAAAAGAAGACAGAATGTTGGGGTGAAGAGAATGGTAAGAGTAAGTGAGCTAAGGAAGGAGACTTGTGTGAGGAAGTACCAGAGGAGACTGAGTACAGAATGTGAGAACAAAGGATGTAAGGGGAGTGGGGAAGGAATGGTATGTATTTAGGAGAGCAGTAATGACTTGCGCAAAAGATGCTTGTAGCATGAGAAGCGTGGGAGGTGGGCAGATTAGAAGGGTTAGTGAGTGGTGGGATGAAGAAGTAAAATTATTAGTGAAAGAGAAGAGAAAGACTTTTGGAAGATTTTTGCAGGGAGAGAATGAAAATGACTGGGAGATGTATAAAAGAAAGAGGCAGGAGGTCTAAAGAAAAGTTTTTACTACCTCTTCTCTGTTTACCAAATCGCTCTCCATAACCCTCTCACTTTGCACACCACCTCGAACAAGACACCCTATATCTGCCACTCTATCATCAAACACATTCAACAAACCTTCAAAATATTCACTCTATCTCCTACTCACATCACCAACACTTGTTATCACCTCCCCACTTGCCCCCTTCACTGAAGTTCCTATTTGTTCCCTAGTCTTACGCACTTTATTTACCTCCTTCCGGAACATCTCTTTATTCTTCCTAAAGTTTAATGATACCCTGTCACCCCAACTCTCACTTGCCCTCTTCTTCACGTCTTGCACCTTTCTCTTGATCACCTGCCTCTTTTTTTTTTTATATATATATATCTCCTAGTCATCTGCATTATTTCCCTGCAAAAATCGTCCAAATGCCTCTCTCTTCTCTTTCACTAATAATCTTACTTCTTCATCTCACCACTGACTACCCTTTCTAATCTGCCCACCTCCCACGCTTCTCATGCCACAAGCACATTTTGCGCAAGCCACCACTACTTCCCTCACTCTCAAGCTGTCATGTATAGTGCTTCGTAACCACAGCTCTCTCTCCACATCCAGGCCCCACAAAATTTTTCATGGCTTACCCCAGATGCTTCACATGCCCTGGTTCAATCCACTGACACATCATCGTTCCAATTCACTCAATACCTTGCACGCCTTTCACCCTCCTGCATATTCAGGCCCCGATCACTCAAAATCTTTTTCACTCCATCTTTCCACCTCCAATTTGGTCTCCCATTTCTCGTTCCCTCCACCTCTGACACATATATCCTCTTTGTCAATCTTTCCGCTCTTATTCTCTCCATGTGACCAAACCATTTCAAAATACAATCTTCTACTCTAGCAACCACACTCTTTTTATTACCACACATCTCTCTTACCCTTTCATTACTTACTCGCTCAAACCACCTCACACCACATATTGTCTACAAATATCTCATCTCTAGCACTTCCACCCTCCTCCAAACAACTCTATTTATACCCTACTCCTCGCAAACATATAACATTGTTGGAACCACTATTCCTTCAAACCTACGCATTTTTTGCTTTCCAAGATAACGTTCTCGACTTCCACACATTTTTCAACGCTCCCAGAACCCCCTCTCCCACCCTGCGATTCAATTCTGATTCCACGGATCCATCCGCTGCCAAATCCACTCCCAGATATCTAAAACACTTCAATCTCTCTAGTTTTTCTACATCCAAACTTACCTCCCAGTTGACTTGTCCCTGAAGCCTACTGTACGTAATGACCTTGCTCTTATTCACATTCACTTTCAAGTTTCTTCTTTCACAAACTTTACCAAACTCAGTCACCAACTTCTTCAGCTTCTCACCTGAATCAGCCACCAGTGCTGTATCATCAGCGAACAACAACTGACTTACTTCCCAAGCACTCTCATCCACAACGGATTGCATACTTGCTCCTCTTCCAAAAATTCTTGCATTCACCGCCTTAGTAACCCCATCCATAAACAAATCAAACAACCATGGAGACAACACACCCCTGCCGCAAGCCAATATTCACTGAGAACCAGATACTTTCTTCTCTTCCTACTCATACACATGCCTTACATACTCGATAAAAACTTTTCCCTACTTCTAACAACTTGCCTCCCAGACGATATATTCTTAATATCTTTCACAGAGCATCTCTATCAACTCTGTCATATTCCTTCTCCAGATCTGCAAATGCTACATACAAACCCATTTCCTTTGTAAGTATTTCTCACATACATTCCTTAAAGCAAACACCAGATCCACACATCCCCTACCACTTCTGAAACCACACTGCTCTTCCCCAATGTGATGCTCTGTACATGCTTTCACCCTGTCAATCAATACCCTCCCGTAAAATTTCCGAGGAATGCTCAACAAAGTTATACCACTGTAATATAACCACTCATTCTTATTTTCTTTGTGTTTGTAAAATGGCACTGTGCAAGCGGTCCGCCAATCCTCAGGCACCTCACTATGAGTCAAACATACATTAAATAACCTTACCAACCAGTGAAGAATACAATCACCCCTTTTTTAATAAATTCCACTGCATTCCCATCCAAACGCGTTCCCTTGCCGGCTTTCATCTTCCGCAAAACTTTTACTACCTCTTCTCTGTTTACCAAATCATTTTCACTAACCCTCACTATGCACACCACCTCGAACAAAATACCCTATATCTGCCATTGTATCATCAAAGACATTCAAAAAACCTTCAAAATAATCACTCCATCTCCTACTCACATCATCACTACTTGTTACTACCTGCCCATTTGTCCCCTTCACTGATGTTCCCATTTATTCCCTTGTCTTACGCACACTATTTACCTCCATCCAAAAAATCATTTTTATTCTCCCTAAAATTTTAATGATACTCTCTCACACCAACTCTCATTTACACTCTTTTTCACCCCTTAAACCTTTCTCTTGACCTTCTACCTCTTTCTTTTAAACGTCTCCCAGTCATTTGCATTATTTCTATGCAAATATCGTCCAAATGCCTTTCTCTTCTCTTTCACTAATAATCTTACATCTTCATCCCACCACTAACTACCCTTTCTAATCTGTCCACCTTCCACGCTTCTCATGCCACAGGCACCTTTTGCGCAAGCCATCACTGCTTGCCTAAATAAATCCTATTCCTCCCCCACTCCCCTTACCTCCTTTGTTCTCACCTTTTTTCCATTTTGTACTCAGTCTCTCCTGGTAATTCATCACACAAGTCTCCTTCCCAAGCTTACTTTCTCCCACCAGTCAATTCACCCCACCATTCTCTCTTCTTTTCTGAAAACCTCGTCAAATCTTCACCTTCGCCTCCACAAGATAATGATCAGACATGCCTCTAGTTGTACCTCTCAGCACATGTACATTATTTATCGTACTTTGTCGCTGTCTCCGCGTTAGTAAGGTAGAGCAAGGAAATACACGAAAGAATGGCCCAACCCACCCACATACATATATATATATATATATATATATATATATATATATATATATATATATATATATATATATATATATATATATATATATATATATATATATATATATATATATATATATATATATATATATATATATATATACATACACGTCCACACACGCACATATACATTCCTATACATCTCAACGTATACATATATCTACAGACACACACAGATATACATATAGACACATGTACATAATTCATACTGTCTGCCCCTATTCATTCCCCATCCCCTGCATATGTGCGAGGTAGCGCTAGGAAAAGACAACAAAGGCCATATTCGTTCACACTCAGTCTCTAGCTGTCATATATAATGCACCGAAACCACAGCTCCCTTTCCACCTCCAGTCCCTACAGAATTTTGAATGGTATACCCCAGACGCTTCACATTCCTTGGTTCATTCCAGAGATAGCAAGTCGACCCCCGTATACCGCATCGTTCCAATTCACTCTATTCCTTGGACGCCTTTCACACTCATGCGTGTTCAGGCCCCTAGCACTCAAAATCTTTTTCACTACATCTTTCCACCTCCAATTTGGTCTCCCACTTCTCGTCCCCTCCACCTCTGACACATATATCCTCTTTGTCAATCTTTCCTCAGTGATTCCCTCCATGTGACCAAACCATTTCAAAACACCTTCTTTTGCTCTCTCAACCACACTCTTTTTATTACCACACATCTCTCTTACCCATTCATTACTTCCTCGATCGAACCACCTCACACCACACATTGTCCTCAAACATCTCATTTCCAGTACATACATCCTCTTTCGCACAACTCTAGGGTCGCAACCATATAAGATTGTTGGACCCACTATTCCTTCAAACATGCCCATTTTTGGTTTCCAAGATAACGTTCTCAAGTTCCACACAATTTTCAACGCTCCCAGAACTTTTGCTCCCTCCCCCACCCTATGATTCACTTCCGCTTCCATGGTTCCACCCGCTCCCAAATCTACTCCCAGATATCTAAAACACTTCACTTCCTACAGTTGTTCTCCATTAAAAGTTACCTCCTAATTGACATGTCCCACAACCCTACTGTACCTAATAACATTGCTCTTATTCAAATTTACCATCAGCTTTCTTATTTCACACAATTTACCAAACTCTATCAGTAGCTTCTGCAGTTTTTCACAAGAATTAGCCACCAGCGCTGTATCAACAGGGAACAACAACTGACTCACTTTCCAATCTCTCTCGTCCACAAAACACTGCATACTTACCCCTTGTTCCAAAACTCTTGCATTCACCTCCCTAACAACCCATCCATAAATGAATTAACCAACCATGGACACATCACACTCCCCTGCCACAAAAAAACATTTACCGAAAACCAATCACCTTCCTCTCTTCCTACATGTAAATATACCTTACATCCTCGATAAAAACTTTTCACTGCTTATAACAACTTACCTCCCACACCATATATTCTTACGACCTTCCACAGAGCATCTCTATCAACTCGATCATATGCGAAGCTTCTCCGGATCCAAAAATGCTAAATACAAATCCATTTGTTTTTTTTAAGTATTTCTCACATTTTTCAAAGCTAACGCTTAATCCACACATGCTCTACCACTTCTGAAACCACACTTCTGTTCCCCAATCTGATGCTCTATACTTGCCTTCACCCTCTCAATCAATACTCTCCCATATAATTTACCAGGAATGCGCAACAAACTTATACCTCTGTAATATGAGTACTAACTATCATCCTCTTTGCCTTTGTACAATGGCACTATGCAAACATTCCGCCAGTCCTCACGCACCTCATCATAAAAAATACATACATTAGATAACCTTACCAACCAATCTACATTACAGTCACCCCTTTTTTGATAAATTCCACTGCAATACCATCCAAACCCACTGCCTTGCCGGCTTTCATCTTCCGCATAGCTTTTACTACCTCTTGGCTGTTTGCCAAATTTTTCTCCAACCTTCCCCACTCACTTTGCACACCACCTCTACCAAAACACCCAATATCTGCCTCTCTATCATGAAATGCATTCAAAAAAACCTTAAAAATACTCAATCTCCGTCGCACATCAGAAGTACTTGTTATCGCCTCCTCATTTGCCCCCTTCACTGATGTTCCAGTTAGTACTCTTGTGTTACGCACTTTATTTACATCCTTCCAAAACATCATTTTATTCTCCCTAAAATTTAATGATACTCTCTCACCCCAACTCTCATTTGCCCTCTTTTTCGCCTCTTGCACGTTTCTCTTGACATCCTGCCTCTTTCTTTTATAAATCTCCCAGTCATCTGCATATATATATATATATATATATATATATATATATATATATATATATATATATATATATATATAAATATATATATATATATATATATATATATATATATATATATATATATATATATATATATATATATATTTTTTTTTTTTTTTTTGCTTTGTCGCTGTCTCCCGCGTTTGCGAGGTAGCGCAAGGAAACAGACGAAAGAAATGGCCCAACCCACCCCCATACACATGTATATACATACGTCCACACACGCAAATATACATACCTACACAGCTTTCCATGGTTTACCCCAGACGCTTCACAAGCCTTGACTCAATCCAATAACAGCACATCAACCCCGGTATACCACATCGCTCCAATTCACTCTATTCCTTGCCCTCCTTTCACCCTCCTGCATGTTCAGGCCCCGATCACACAAAATCTTTTTCACTCCATCTTTCCACCTCCAATTTGGTCTCCCTCTTCTCCTCGTTCCCTCCACCTCCGACATATATATCTTCTTGGTCAATCTTTCCTCACTCATTCTCTCCATGTGACCAAACCATTTCAAAACACCCTCTTCTGCTCTCTCAACCACGCTCTTTTTATTTCCACACATCTCTCTTACCCTTACGTTACTTACTCGATCAAACCACCTCACACCACACATTGTCCTCAAACATCTCATTTCCAGCACATCCATCCTCCTGCGCACAACTCTATCCATATTCCACGCCTCGCAACCATACAACATTGTTGGAACCAATATTCCTTCAAACATACCCATTTTTGCCTTCCGAGATAATGTTCTCGACTTCCACACATTCTTCAAGGCTCCCAGAATTTTCGCCCCCTCCCCCACCCTATGATCCACTTCCGCTTCCATGTTTCCATCTGCTGCCAGATCCACTCCCAGATATCTAAAACACTTCACTTCCTCCAGTTTTTCTCCATTCAAACTCACCTCCCAATTGACTTGACCCTCAACCCTACTGTACCTAATAACCTTGCTCTTATTCACATTTACTCTTAACTTTCTTCTTTCACACACTTTACCAAACTCAGTCACCAGCTTCTGCAGTTTCTCACATGAATCAGCCACCAGCGCTGTATCATCAGCGAACAACAACTGACTCACTTCCCAAGCTCTCTCATCCCCAACAGACTTCATACTTGCCCCTCTTTCCAAAACTCTTGCATTCACCTCCCTAACAAACCCATCCATAAACAAATTAAACAACCATGGAGACATCACACACCCCTGCCGCAAACCTACATTCACTGAGAACCAATCACTTTCCTCTCTTCCTACACGTACACATGCCTTACATCCTCGATAAAAACTTTTCATTGCTTCTAACAACTTGCCTCCCACACCATATATTCTTAATACCTTCCACAGAGCATCTCTATCAACTCTATCATATGCCTTCTCCAGATCCATAAATGCTACATACAAATCCATTTGCTTTTCTAAGTATTTCTCACATACATTCTTCAAAGCAAACACCTGATCCACACATCCTCTACCACTTCTGAAACCACACTGCTCTTTCCCAATCTGATGCTCTGTACATGCCTTCACCCTCTCAATCAATTACCTCACATACAATTTGCCAGGAATACTCAGCAAACTTATACCTCTGTAATTTGAGCACTCACTCTTATCCCTTCTGCCTTTGTACAATGGCACTATGCACGCATTCCGCCAATCCTCAGGCACCTCACCGTGAGTCATACATACATTAAATAACCTTACCAACGAGTCAACAATACAGTCACCCCCTTTTTTAATAAATTCCACTGCAATACCATCCAAACCTGCTGCCTTGCCGACTTTCATCTTCCGCAAAGCTTATACTACCTCTTCTCTGTTTACCAAATCATTTTTCCTAACCCTCGCACTTAGCACACCACCTCGACCAAAACACCCTATATCTGCCACTCTATCATCAAACACATTCAACAAACCTTCAAAATACTCACTCCATCTCCTTCTCACCTCACCACTACTTGTTATCATATATATATATATATACTTATATATATATATATATATATATATATATATATATATATATATATATATATATATATATATATATATATATATATATATATATATATATATATATATATATATATATATATATATATATATATATATATATATATATATATATATATATATATAGAGGATGAGTGGATCAGGTGTTTGCTTTGAAGAATGTATGTGAGACATACTTAGAAAAGCAAATGGATTTGTATGTAGCATTTATGGATCTGGAGAAAACATATGATAGGGTTGATAGAGATGCTCTGTGGAAGGTATTAAGAATATAAGGTGTAGGAGGCAGGTTGTTAGAAGCAGTGAAAAGTTTTTATCGAGGGTGTAAGGCATGTGTACGTGTAGGAAGAGAGGAAAGTGATTGGTTCTCAGTGAATGTAGGTTTGCGGCAGAGGTGTGTGATGTCTCCTTGGTTGTTTAATTTGTTTATGGATGTGGTTGTCAGGGAGGTGAATGCAAGAGTTTTGGAAAGAGGGGCAAGTATGAAGTCTGTTGTGGATGAGAGAGCTTGGGAAGTGAGTCAGTTGTTGTTCGCTGATGATACAGCGCTGGTGGCTGATTCATGTAAGAAACAGCAGAAGCTGGTGACTGAGTTTGGTAAAGTGTGTAAAAGAAGAAAGTTAAGAGTAAATGTGAATAAGAGCAAGGTTATTAGGTACAGTATGGTTTAGGGTCAAGTCAATTGGGAGGTAAGTTTGAATGGAGAAAAACTGGAGGATGTAAAGTGTTTTAGATATGTGGGAGTGGATCTGGCAGCGGATGGAACCATGGAAGCGGAAGTGATCATAGGGTGGGGGAGGGGGCGAAAATCCTGGGAGCCTTGAAGAATGTGTGGAAGTCGAGAACATTATCTCGGAAAGCAAAAACGGGTATGTTTGAAGGAATAGTAATTCCAACAATGTTTTATGGTTGCGAGGCGTGTGCTATGGATAGAGTTGTGCGCAGGAGGGTGGATGTGCTGGAAATGAGATGTTTGAGGACAATGTGTGGTGTGAGGTGGTTTGATCGAGCAAGTAATGTAAGGGTAAGAGAGATGTCTGGAAATAAAAAGAGCGTGGTTGAGAGAGCAGAAGAGGGTGTTTTGAAAAGGTTTGGGCATATGGAGAGAATGAGTGAGGAAAGATTGACCAAGAGGATATATGTGTCGGAGGTGGAGGGAACGAGGAGAAGTGGGAGACCAAATTGGAGGTGGAAAGATGGAGTGAAAAAGATTTTGTGTAATCGGGGCCTGAACATGCAGGAGGGTGAAAGGCGGGAAAGGAATAGAGTGAATTGGATGGACTTGGTATCCCGGGGTTGACGTGCTATCAGTGGATTGAATGAGGGCATGTGAAGCGTCTGGGGTAAACCATGGAAAGTTGTGTGGGACCTGGATGTTTAAAGGGAGCTGTGGTTGCGGGCATTATTACGTGACAGCTTGAGACTGAATGTGAACGAATGGGGCGTTTGTTGTCTTTTCCTAGTGCTACCTCGCACACATGCGGGGGGAGGGGGATGGTATTCCATGTGTGGCGAGGTGGCGATGAGAATGAATAGGGGCAGACAGTGTGAATTGTGTGCATGGGTATATATGTATGTGACTGTGTGTTTATATATATATGTGTACATTGAGATGTATAGGTATGTATATTTGCGTGTGTGGGCGTGTGTGTGTGTACATTGTGTATGGGGGTGGTTTGCGCCATTTCTTTCGTCTGTTTCCTTGCGCTACCTCGCAAACGCGGGAGACAGCGACAAAGCAAATATAATAAATAATAATATATATATATATATATATATATATATATATATATATATATATATATATATATATATATATATTACTTTTATTATTATTTTGCTTTGTCGCTGTCTCCCGCGTTTGCGAGATAGCGGAAGGAAACAGACGAAAGAAATGGCCCAACCCCACCACCTCACACATGTATATACATACAAGTCCACAAACGCAAATATACATACCCATATATCTCAATGTACACATATATATATATACACACACGGACACATACATACATACACATGCACACAATTCACACTGTCTGCCTTTATTCATTACCATCGCCACCTCGCCACACATGGAATAACATCCCCCTTCCCCTCATGTGTGCGAGGTAGTGCTAGGAAAAGACAACAAACGCCCCATTCGTTCACACTCAGTCTCTAGCTGTCATGCAATAATGCCTGAAAACACAGCTCCCTTTCCACATCCAGGCCCCACACAACTTCCCATGGTTTACCCCAGACGCTTCACATGCCCTGATTCAATCCATTGACAGCACGTCGACCCCGATATACCACATCGATCTAATTCACTCTATTCCTTGCCCGCCTTTCACCCTCCTGCATGTTCAGGCCCCTATCACTCAAAATCTTTTTCACTCCATCTTTCCACCTCCAATTTGGTCTCCCACTTCTCGTTCCCGCCACCTCCGACACATATATCCTCTTGGTCAATCTTTACTCACTCATTCTCTCCATGTGCCCAAACCATTTCAAAACACCCTCTTCTGCTCTCTCAACCACGCTCTTTTTATTTCCACACATCTCTCTTACCCTTACATTACTTACTCGATCAAACCACCTCACACCACACATTGTCCTCAAACATCTCATTTCCAGCACATCCACCCTCCTGCGCACAACTCTATCCATAGCACACGCCTCGCAGCCATACAACATTGTTGGAAGAACTATTCCTTCAAACATAGAAAATTTTGCTTTCCGAGATAATGTTCTTGACTTCCACACATTCTTCAAGGTTCCCAGGATTTTCGCCCCCTCCCCAACCCTATGATTCACTTCCGCTTCCACGGTTCCATCCGCTGCCAAATCCACTCCCAGATATCTAAAACACTTTACTTCCTCCAGTTTTTCTCAATTCAAACTTACCTCCCAATTGACTTGGCCCTCAACCCTACTGTACCTAATAATCTTGCTCTTATTCACATTTACTCTTAACTTTCTTCTTTCACACACTTTACCAAACTCAGTCACCAGCTTCTGCAGTTTCTCACATTAATCAGCCACCAGCGCTGTATCATCAGCGAACAACAACTGACTCACTTCCCAAGCTCTCTCATCCACAACAGACTTCATACTTGCCCCTCTTTCCAAAACTCTTGCATTCACCTCCCTAACAACCCCATCCATAAACAAATTGAACAACCATGGAGACATCACACACCCCTGCCGCAAACCTACATTCACTGAGAACCAATCACTTTCCTCTCTTCCTACACGTACACATGCCTTACATCCTCGATAAAAACTTTTCACAGCTTCTAACAACTTGCCTCTTAATACCTTCCAAAGAGCATCTCTATTAACTCTAACATATGCCTTCTCCAGATACATAAATGCTACATACAAATCCATTTCCTTTTCTAAGTATTTCTCACATACATTCTTTAAAGCAAACACCTAATCGAAACATCCTCTACTACTTCTGAAACCACACTGATCTTCCCCAATCTGATACTCTGTACATGCCTTCACCCTCTCAATCAATACCCCCCCATATAATTTAACAGGAATACTCAACAAACTTATACCTCTGTAATTTGAGCACTCACTCTTATCCCCTTTTCTTTGTACAATGGCACTATGCAAGCATTCCTCCAATCCTCAGGCACCTCACCATGAGTCATACATACATTAAATAACCTTACCAACCAGTCAACAATACAGTCACCCCCTTTTTTAATAGATTCCACTGCAATACCATCGAAACCTGCTGCCTTGCCGGCTTTTATCTTCCGCAAAGCTTTTACTACCTCTTCTCTGTTTACCTAATCATTTTCCCTAACCCTCTCACTTTGCACACCACCTCGACCAAAACACCCTATATCTGCCACTCTATCATCAAATACATTCAACAAACCTTCAAAATACTCACTCCATCTCCTTCTCACATCACCACTACTTGTTATCACCTCCCCATTAGTGCCCTTCACTGAAGTTCCCATTTGCTCCTTTGTCTTACTCACTTTATTTACCTCCTTCCAGAACATCTTTTTATTCACACTAAAATTTAAAGATACTCTCTCACCCCAACTCTCATTTGCCCTCTTTTTCAAATTTTGCACCTTTCTCTTGACCTCCTGTCTCTTTATTTTATACATCTCCCACTCAATTGCATTTTTTCCCTGCAAAAATAGTCCAAATGCCTATCTCTTCTCTTTCACTAATAATCTTACTTCTTAATCCCACCACTCACTACCCTTTGTAATCAACCCACCTCCCACGCTTCTCATGCCACAAGCATCTTTTGTGCACTCCATCACTGATTCCCTAAATAAATTCCATTCCTCCCCCACTCCCCTTACTTCCATTGTTCTCACCTTTTTCCATTCTGTACTCAGTCTCTCCTGGTACTTCCTCACTTACTCTCACCACCCTCTTCACCCCAACATTCATTCTTCTTTTCTGAAAACCCATACAAATCTTCACCTTAGCCTCCACAAGATAATGAACAGACATCCCTCCAGTTGCACCTCTCAGCACATTAACATCCAAAAGTCTCTCTTTCGCGCGCCTGTCAATTAACACGTAATCCAATAACGCTCTCTGGCCATCTCTCCTACTTACATACGTATACTTATGTATATGTCGCTTTTTAAACCAGGTATTCCCAATCACCAGTCCTTTTTCAGCACATAAATCTACAAGCTCTTCACCATTTCCATTTACAACACTGAACACCGCATATATACCAATTATTCCCTCAACTGCCACATTACTCACCTTTGCATTCAACTCACCCATCACTATAACCTTGTCTTGTGCATCAAAACCACTAACACACTCATTCAACTGCTCCCAAAACACTTGCCTCTCATGATCTTTCTTCTCATGCCCAGGTGTATATACACCAATAATCAACCATCTCTCTCCATCAACTTTCAGTTTTACCCATATTAATCGAGAATATACTTTCTTACATTTTATCACATACTCCCACAACTCCTGTTTCAGAAGAACTGCTACTCCTTCCCTTGCTCTTGTCCTCTCACTAACCCCTGACTTTGCTCCCAAGACATTCCCAAACCTCTCTTCCTCTTTACCCTTGAGCTTCGTTTCACTCAGAACCAAAACATTCAGGTTCCTTACCTCAAACATACTTCCTATCTCTACTTTTTTCACATCCTGTTTACATCCACACACATTGAGACACCCCAATCTGAGTCTACGAGGAGGATGAGCACATATATATATATATATATATATATATATATATATATATATATATATATATATATATATATATATATATATATATATATATATATATATATATATATATATATCTTCCGCAAAGCTTTTACTACGTCTTCTCTGTGTACCAAATCATTTTCCCTAACCCTCTCACTTTGCACACCACCTCGACCAAAAAACCCTATATCTGCCACTCTATCATCAAACACATTCAACAAACCTTCAAAATACTCACTCAATCTCCTTCTCACATCACCACTACTTGTTATCACTGAAGTTCCCATTTGCTCCCTTGTCTTACACACTTTATTTACCTCCTTCAAGAACATCTTTTTATTCTCCCTAAAATTTGATGATACTCTCTCACCTCAACTCTCATTTGCCCTCTTTTTCACCTCTTCCACCTTTTTCTTTCTTTTATACATCTCCCACTCAATTTTGCGGAAGATGAAAGCCGGCAAGGAAGCAGGTTTGGATGGTATTGCAGTGGAATTTATTAAAAAAGGGGGTGACTGTATTATTGACTGGTTGGTAAGGTTATTTAATGTATGTATGACTTATGGAGAGGTGCCTGAGGATTGGCGGAATGCGTACATAGTGCCATTGTACAAAGGGAAAGGGGATAGGAGTGAGTGCTCAAATTATAGAGGTATAAGTTTGTTGAGTATTCCTGGTAAATTATATGGGAAAGTATTGATTGAGAGGGTGAAGGCATGTACAGAGCATCAGACTGGGGAAGAGCAGTGTGGTTTCAGAATTTGTAGAGGATGTGTGGATCAGGTGTTTGCTTTGAAGAATGTATGTGAGAAATACTTAGAAAAGCAAATGGATTTGTATGTAGCATTTATGGATCTGGAGAAGGCATATGATAGAGTTGATAGAGATGCTCTGTGGAAGGTATTAAGAATATATGGTGTGGGAGTCAAGTTGTTAGAAGCAGTGAAAAGTTTTTATCGAGGATGTAAGGCATGTGTACGTGTAGGAAGAGAGGAAAGTGATTGGTTCTCAGTGAATGTAGGTTTGCGGCAGGGGTGTGTGATGTCTCCATGCTTGTTTAATTTGTTTATGGATTGGGTTGTTAGGGAGGTAAATGCAAGAGTTTTGGAAAGAGGGCAAATATGAAGTCTGGTGGGGATGGGAGAGCTTGGGAAGTGAGTCAGTTGTTGTTCGCTGATGAGACAGCGCTGGTGGCTGATTCATGTGAGAAACTGCAGAAGCTGGTGACTGAGTTTGGTAAAGTGTGTGAAAGAAGAAAGTTAAGAGTAAATGTGAATAAGAGCAAGGTTATTAGATACAGTAGGGTTGAGGGTCAAGTCAATTGGGAGGTAAGATTGAATGGAGAAAAACTGGAGGAAGTAAAGTGTTTTAGATATCTGGGAGTGGATCTGGCAGCGGATGGAACCATGGAAGCGGAAGTGGATCATAGGGTGGGGGAGGGGTCGAAAATCCTGGGAGCATTAAAGAATGTGTGGAAGTCGAGAACATTATCTCGGAAAGCAAAAAGTGGGTATGTTTGAAGGAATAGTGGTTCCAACAATGTTGTATGGTTGCGAGGCGTTGGCTATGGATAGAGTTGTGCGCAGGAGGGTGGATGTGCTGGAAATGATATGTTTGAGGACAATGTGTGGTGTGAGGTGGTTTGATCGAGTAAGTAACGTAAGGGTATGAGAGATGTGTGGAAATAAAAAGAACGTGGTTGAGAGAGCAGAGGAGAGTGTTTTGAAATGGTTTGGGTACATGGAGAGAATGAGTGAGGAAAGATTGACTAAGAGGATATATGTGTCGGAGGTGGAGGGAACCAGGAGAAGTGGGAGACCAAATTGGAGGTGGAAAGATGGAGTGAAAAAGATTTTGTGTGATCGGGGCCTGAAGATGCAGGAGTGTGAAAGGAGGGCAAGGAATAGAGTGAATTGGATCGATGTGGTATACCGGGGTTGACGAGCTGTCAGTGGATTGAATCAGGGCATGTGAAGCGTCTGGGGTAAACCATGGAAAGCTGTGTAGGTATGTATATTTGCGTGTGTGGACGTATGTATATACATGTGTATGGGGTGGGTTGGGCCATTTCTTTCGTCTGTTTCCTTGCGCTACCTCGCAAACGCGGGAGACAGCGACAAAGCATAAATATATATATATATATATATATATATATATATATATATATATATATATATTATATATATATATATATATATATATATATATATATATATATATATATATATATATATATATATATATATATATATATATATATATATATATATATATTATCCCTGGGGATAGGGGAGAAAGAATACTTCCCACGTATTCCCTGCGTGTCGTAGAAGGCGACTAAAAGGGGAGGGAGCGGGGGGCTGGAAATCCTCCCCTCTCAATTTTTTTTAATTTTCCAAAAGAAGGAACAGAGAAGGGGGCCAGGTGAGGATATTCCCTCAGTGGCCCAGTTCTCTGTTCTTAACGCTACCTCGCTAACGCTGGAAATGGCGAATAGTTTGAAAAAAAAAAAAAAAAAATAAATATAAATATATATATATATATATATATATATATATATATATATATATATATATATATATATATATATATATATATATTCCTTTACCTGTTTCTTTACGCTACATCGCTAACAGGGGAGAGAGTGACAAAGTATACTGAAAAAAAAAATAATATATATCACCATTGTCCTTGTTGCTGTATCGACAGGAACAGACGTGGAAAAGTCCTCATTCCCTTGCATTCATTCTTTAAGTGTCAAATGGAATCTACCGAAACCATTGCCCTCAGACATTTCAGTGGTTTCCGCCGGGTGCTTCACGTCGCTCCTATTTTTCCCTATCGATCTAATGCATCCTATCCCTTGAACTCCTTTTACTTTGTTCTGTTTCAAGGCTAAGATCACACAATACATTTTTTTTACGTCGTTTCTATATTCAATATGGTTTTAACCTTCCCCTTTTTCCCTCCAGTTTTGACCCACGTATCCTCCTTTTTATCCTCTCCTCACTCACTCTCTCCATATGACCAAACCATTTCAGCAAACATTCTTCAGTTCTCTCAAGCATACTACTCTTAATACCACACCTTTCGCTTACTTTATAACTATATACTCATCAGCCATCCTAACACCACATATGTCCTGAAACGTTTGATTTCCGACAAATAACGCAACTCTACATTACCTTCTATAACCCATACCTTACATCCATACAGAATCCTTGGGACATCTGTATCTTCAAATATGCCTATTTTCTTCCCTCAGATGATTTTTTTCTCCTCATTTTTTAGTGATCCCAGAAAATTTTGTTCCTCCCACCCATCTTATTACTCACATCCGCTTCCATGATTCCACTCACTGCCTTGCCCACTCCCACGTATCTAAAACATCCCACTTCTTCCAAGTTATCTCCATTCAGTCTGACACCCAAACCTAATTTTTTCTCTGTTGCTAAACATGATAACCTTTCCTTTTCCATTTACTCTAAGTTTTCTCCTTTCACACTCTCCCTCAGATAGTTGTCTGAGTTTTTATGGAGCTTCGTGATTACCAATGCTAGCAGGTGTGTAACGTCCCAGTCTTGTCATCTCCAAGTCTGACGCGTAATTGGCAAATACTTAATCAGAATTTTGCGGCGGATGGTCTAGCACATGGTCTCGTAAGACTGTTGGTGACTGATCTTGATGTCAATAGACTCAAAGCTGAACGTTCCTGGTTGTACTGAGACGTGAATCGCTTTTACCTATATTGACGCACAATATACGATTGAGGACTTACTGGGGTGTCACGCTTAAATCTGTCCTTACCCCCAGCCCCTCTGAATATTGCTAAAATGACTGGTTTAATACTTCATCCCCAAGAAGTTGAAAGGAAACACCTTATCGAGAGAATAAGGCACGTATGCGACAAAGAAAAAAGAAGGAGGAGTATTTCCAAGTGAAGGTAAATCTTCGTCAAGGGTGTGTGACACACCACAATGTGTCATGACGATCCATCATTTTATGTGATCGATACCACAGGAATGTACTCGTAATTGCTGCCGTAAACTCATCGCAAAGTTTCACATTATGCAGCTTCATCAGAAGATTTATGGGAAATGTAGGAGAGGGAGGTGTGTAATAGTTGCGTCCCTTGAATCTGATGGTTTTCCCCGCCAAATGTGGTTCAGACCGACAGTTGCTCACCTTTATAGCGGTCACTCATCCCCACCATCACTTAATAACGCTGGCTCACCCTCACCTTTGATGGTCTGCGGTTACAAGCTGTGAGCCTTCATTACAATAATTCACCCCATCAGTCGCGCTTCGCAGCGACACTAGCTCCCCTTCACAATGGTGCTACCCCTCCACCATTAAAGTCTAAAGACAGAATTCTGTCTCGGTATAATTCTCTCTCTCTCTCTCTCTCTCTCTCTCTCTCTCTCTCTCTCTCTCTCTCTCTCTCTCTCTCTCTCTCTCTCTCTCTCTCTCTCTCTCTCTCTCTCTCTCTCTCTCTCTCTCTCTCTCTCTCTCTCTCTCTCTCTCTCTCCACCCCTAGCCATATATGATATACGTCCACAATTACGTTCCTTCGGAACGATAAATCAACCCCGACACAAGTGGTGTCCCCTCCTAGCTCTGGTTCACCGTGTCTCTGATGTCTCCACGGGGACAGTTGTTTCACCCTGCCAATAGTGATTCCGCGGATATAATAATTCCTCTTCACAACAGTGGCTCACCCACGTCCCAAATAATGGTTCCAAGGAGACAGTTTTGCCACTTTATAATTGTGGCTTAACCCGTCAATGATGGTTCCACGTACACAGTTGTGCGAATTTATAGCTGTGCTTGACCCCTTCAATAAAGGTTCCATGGAGAGAGCTGCGCCTCCTTACAAATATGGCTCACCCCCTCCGTATAATGGTTCCACAGACACAGTTGCGTCCCACTCCTAATGCTGGGTCCCCCTTGGTTCTGACATTAATGTAATTCGTCACGGTTCCTTCTTGATAAATTTCTTTCTCCTATTATACTCCTTCCCTTCCTGTTCCCTCGGCTTCTGAATTTTGAAGTATATCCAAATCATCCGAGCTGCAAATTTCGTTAATATTTGTACTCAATTACAAGATTAGATCATTGATAGTATCGACTGGTTGTTTACAATTCTATAATAGTCATATATTATCATGCCGGAAAATTATAACATTCCACCAAAAAAAAAAAAAGAAAGATTGAAACATCAGGCTGCAGTTATACGCCGGTGGGAGAGAGTGTCGTCTATGTGACGCTAACACTATCGACTTAATACAACAGAAACCGTCACACAACGTTGGCCGTGTCAGAGCGAGGAGGGTGCTATAATGTCTTCATCTTCCCATATATGCACGTATGGAGAAGATCAATCATCCATAAAAGCCTGAACGTCCTCTACCACTGTAAGGCAGGCTACCTCTGATGTTTGTTCAGAGGATCTGACCCTGAACAGTGGATGTAATTTCCTATCTGATATTTAATAGTGAGCGGAGTAGTTTTACACTTGTGGGATCCCATATCTTGAACATTCTCGAAAATCATACAACTTCTTAATTTTGTGTTTTAACCACTTGAAATTGTGTCTGTAGTAACCATGTCCTCTGTCATTTATTTTCCATTCGTCTGTCACTCATATGCTTATATACAACTTTTTTTTCTTAATCAAGTTTCATGCTTAATTGCGGGTTATATCCCCTTGTTGCTCTATCCCTACATCTCTCGAAGATGTTTCCAATGTCCACGTCTTCTATCTGTGCGTGTGTGTGTGTGTGTGTGTGTGTGTGTGTGTGTGTGTGTGTGTGTGTGAGTGTGTGTGTGTTTGTATCCAATACCGCCGAGCCAATATCCATATTCAGTGCCCGTCCGTTAATCTTCTAGTGTCAAAGGGATTTAAGGGAGATGATGTGACCGGGAGGGGCCTGGGAGTAGAAGCTCTCTGATGGATCTTATCATAAGCCTGTTGGGTATTGGGAGCTTCCTTCGTGGGACTGATGGATAGTAATGACTCCCACTTTGTAAGCCCTGGATTACAGTGAGTTCTGAGGGATAACGTTGGTTCATGATCACCAGTCCCTAGCTAGTTATCACCTTCGGGATTTCGAGCTGTTTTCTGAGTTTGTCTGTAGATTTTATTTGCCATTTCTGAATCCCCAGGTTGGGATCCTTGGCTGCTGCCGAGCCCTACCGTGGGGCCGCAGGTTCCTCTTGTCCCACTATGGGATCAGTGCCAGCAGATGACTCCTAGCGTGTTGACGGTCAATGGCTACCGCTATGTCATTCTTGGGTAAAGGGTCGTTTGTAAGTTCAATGTTAGATGTATGACGAGTTAGTAGATATCCTGCTATGTTAGCAAACCGCTTCCACAGGGTCATAGGAAATGATTCTGGGTAATTCTACTGTGGGGCTGAGCTTGGGTGGATAACAAAGATGCAGGATGTTCGCAGGATATACAGGATCAGCCCCAGGGGCAATGCTAACCGAAGGGGAAATCCTCCTCCCACAGCTCGTCCAGGGAGAGCTCCTCCTCCCATCCATCGGTGGGTTTCCAGAGTTGACGGAGTGTGATGGTGACACTTGTTCTATTTCCTTAATACAGCTGCTAAGTTTTCGTTTTTAGAATACCAGGCTCTCGTCCTAGATAGTGCCAACACTAGTCGTTCATTGTACATAGTGCCAACACTAGGCGCTCACGGCAGATAGTGCCAACACTAAGCGTTCATCGAAGATAGTGCCAACACTAGGCGTTCATCGTACATAGTGCTAACACTAGGCGTTCATCGTACATAGTGCCAACACTAGGCGTTCATCGTACATAGTGCCAACACTAGGCGTTCATCGTACATAGTGCCAACACTAGGCGTTCATTGAAGATAGTGCCAACACAAGGCGTTCATCGCAGATAGTGCCAACACTAGGTGTTCATCGTACATAGTGCCAACACTAGGCGTTCATTGTACATAGTGCCAACACTAGGAGTTCAACATAGTGCCATTACTAAGCGTTCATTGCAGATAGTAACAACTCTAGGAGCTCATCGTAGATAGTGCCAACACTAGGCGTTCACCGCATATAGTGCCAACACTAAGTGTACATCGGAGATAGTGCCAACACTAGGCGCTCACGGTAGATAGTGCCAACACTATGCGTTCATCGGAGATAGTGCCAACACTAGGCGCTCATCGTAGATAGTGCCAACGCTAGGCGCTCACGGTAGATAGTGCCAACACTAGGTGTTCATCGGAGATAGAGTCAACACTAGGCTTTCGTCCTAGATAGTGCCAACACTAGGCGTTAATCGTAAAAAGTGCCAACATTAATCGTTCATCGTAGGTAATGCTGACACTAGGTGTTTATTACAAACAGTGCTAACACCAAGCTTTCATCGAAAACAGTGATAATGCTAGACAGTCATCGCAAACAGTGACCATCCTGGGTAGTCATCGCAAACAATGCCAGTAGCAGGCGTTCATTGTAAACAAAACCAATACTATGAATTCATCGTAGATATTACCAACATCAGGCGTTCATTGTAAACACCGCCAACGCCAGGCGGTCATCGTAAACAGTGCCAACACCAGGACTTCATCGTAAGGTACCCACACCAGGCGGTCATCGTAAACAGTGACAACGCCAGGCCTTCATCGTAAGGTGCCCACACCAGGCGGTCATCGTAAACAGTGCCAACGCCAGGCCTTCATCGTAAAAAGTGCTAGTACTATGCTCTCATCGTACACAGAGCCAGCACCAGGCGCTCATCGTAAACAGCACGAATTTATGGCGTTCATCGTAAACAGTGGCGATACTAGCCATTCATCGTCAAAAGTGCCAAACTCGGCATTCATCGTAAACATTGCCAACACTAAGCGGTCATGGAAAACAGTGCCATTAACATCAGACGCTCGTCGTAAACAGTACCAACAATAGTCGTTCTTCGTAAACATTGCCAGTGGTCATGGTAAGCAGCGCCAACACTAAATGATTATGATAGACAGTGCCAATACCAGGTGTTTACCGTGAACAGTAGCAGCAGTAGATGTTCATCGTGAACAGTGGCAGCAGTAGATGTTCATCGTGAACAGTGGCAGCAGTAGATGTTCATCGTGAACAGTGGCAGCAGTAGGTGTTCATCGTGAACAGTGGCAGCAGTAGATGTTCATCGTGAACAGTGGCAGCAGTAGATGTTCATCGTGAACAGTGGCAGCAGTAGGTGTTCATCGTGAACAGTGGCAGTAGTAGGTGTTTATCGTGAACAGTGGTAGCAGTAGATGTCCATCGTGAACAATGGCAGCAGTAGGTGTTCATCGTGAACAGTGGCAGCAGTAGCTGTTCATCGTGAACAGTGGCAGCAGTAGATGTTCATCGTGAACAGAGGCAGCAGTAGGTGTTCATCGTGAACAGTGGCAGTAGTAGGTGTTTATCGTGAACAATGGTAGCAGTAGGTGTCCATCGTGAACAATGGCAGAAGTAGGTGTTCATCGTGAACAGTGGCAGCAGTAGGTGTCCATCGTGAACAATGGCAGCAGTAGGTGTTCATCGTAAACAGTGGCAGCTGTAGGTGTTCATCGTGAACGTGCCACAGTAGGTGTTAATAGTGAATAGTAGCAGCAATAGGTGTTCATCGTGAACAGTGCCAGCAGTAGGTGTTCATTGTCAACAATGGCAGCAGTAGGTGTTCATCGTATTCACTGCCAGCAGTAGATGTCCATCATAAACAGCGACAGGAGTAGGTATTCATTGTAGACAACGCCAGCAGCGGATGTAAATCGTAAAAAGCGCCAGTAATAGGTGTTTAATGTAAACAATGCCAGCAATAGGTGTTCATCGTAATCAGTGCCAGCAACAGGTATTCATTGTAAATAGTGCCACCAGTAGGAGTTAATCGTAAACATTGTGAGCAGTAGGCGTTCATTGTAAAAACCGCCATCAAGTGTTCATATAAAAAATTGCCAACATCAGGTGTTCATTGTACATAGTGCCAGCAGAAGGTATTCATTACGCACACTAACATCTGCAGGTGTTCATGGTAAACACTGGCAGCTTTCATATTCTAAGATTACAGTCTTTAGTTTTCCCGCTTCATTTAGGAAACGGTCCCCGGGAGGGTCCAGGAAGGAAGTCCTTTGTGCAATTAGGAGGATTGTAAACATCTTGAGGCCAGGCTCCTCACGATGTATATATATATATATATATATATATATATATATATATATATATATATATATATATATATATATATATATATATATATATATATATATATATATATATATATATATATATATATATATATATATATATATATATATATATATATATATATATATATATATATATATATATATATATATATATATATATATATATATATATATATATATATATATATATATATATATATATATATATATATATATATATATATATATATTATGTGACATTCATTTTTCATTTCATTTCAAGCTAAAGTTTCAGTTTTCTAATTATTTCTTACATTTTTCATATGTATATATATGTATATGCGTGTATGTGTGTATATGTGCGTATGTATGTGTGTATGTGTATGTATATATATATATATATATATATATATATATATATATATATATATATATATATATATATATATATATATATATATATATATATATATATATATATATATATGTATATATATATATATGTATATTATCCCTGGGGATAGGGGTGAAAGAATACTTCCCACGCATTCCTCGCGTGTCGTAGAAGGCGACTAGAGGAAACGGGAGCGGGGGGCCAGAAATCCTCCCCTCTTTGTATTTTTAACTTTCTAAAATGGGAAACAGATGAAGGAGTCACGCGGGGAGTGCTCATCCTCCTCAAAGGCTCAGACTGGGGTGTCTAAATGTGTGTGGCTGTAAACAAAATGTGAAAAAAGGAGTGATAGGTAGTATGTTTGACGAAAGGAACCTGGATGTTTTGGCTCTAAGTAAAACGAAGCTCAAGAGTAAAGGGGAAGAGTGGTTTGACAATGTCTTGGGAGTAAAGTCAGGGGTTAGTGAGAGGACAAGAGCAAGGGAAGGAGTAGCACTACTCCTGAAACAGGAGTTGTGGAAGTACGTGATAAAACATAAGAAAGTAAATTCTCGATAAATATGGGTAAAACTGAAAGTTGATGGAGAGAGATGGGTGATTATTGGTGCATATGTACCTGGACATGAGAAGAAAGATCATGAGAGGCAAGTGTTTTGGTAGCAGCTGAATGAGTGTGTTAGTGGTTTTGATGCACGAGACCGGGTTATAGTGATGGGTGATTTGAATGCAAAGGTGAGTAATGTGGCAGTTGAGGGAATACTTCGTATACATGGGGTGTTCAGTGTTGTAAATGGAAATAGTGAAGAGCTTGTTGACTCATATGCTGAAAAAGGACTGGTGATTGGGAATACCTGGTTTAAAAAGCGAGATATACATAAGTATACGTATGTAAGTAGGAGAGATGGCCAGAGAGCGTTATTGGATTACGTGTTAATTGACAAGCGCGCGAAAGAGAGACATTTGGATGTTAATGTGCTGAGAGGTGCAACTGGCGGGATGTCTGATCATTATCTTGTGGAGGCTAACTTGAAGATTTGTATGTGTTTTCAGAAAAGAAGAGTGAATGTTGGGGTGAAGAGGGTGGTGAGAGTAAGTAAGCTTGGGAAGGAGACTTGTGTGAGGAAGTACCAGGAGAGACTGAGTACAGAATGGAAAAAGGTGAGAACAATGTAAGTAAAGGGAGTGGGGGAGGAATTGGATGTATTTAGGGAACCAGTGATGGATTGCGCAAAAGATGCTTGTTGCATGAGAAGAGTGGGAGGTGGGTTGATTAGAAAGGGTAGTGAGTGGTGGGATGAAGATGTAAGATTATTAGTGAAAGGGAAGAGAGAGGCATTTGGATGATTTTTGCAGGGAAAAATGCAATTGAGTGGGAGATGTACAAAAGAAAGACACAGGAGGTCAAGAGAAAAGTGCAAGAGGTGAAAAAGAGGGCAAATGAGAGTTGGGGTGAGAGAGTATCATTAGATTTTAGGGAGAATAAAAAGATGTTTTGGAAGGAGGTAAATGAAGTGCGTAAGACAAGGGAGCAAATGGGAACTTCAGTGAAGGGCGCAAATGGGGAGGTGATAAAAAGAAGTGGCGAGGTGAGAAGGAGATGGAGTGAGTATTTTGAAGGTTTGTTGAATGTGTTTGATAATAGAGTGGCAGATATAGGGTGTTTTGGTCGAGGTGGTGTGCAAAGTGAGAGGGTTAGGGAAAATGATTTGGTAAACAGAGAAGAGGTAGTAAAAGCTTTGCGGAAGATGAAAGCCGGCAAGGCAGCAGGTTTGGATGGTATTGCAGTGGAATTTATTAAAAAAGGGGGTGACTGTATTGTTGACTGGTTGGTAAGGTTATTTAATGTATGTATGACTCATGGTGAGGTGCCTGAGGATTGGCGGAATGCGTGCATAGTACCATTGTACAAAGGCAAAGGGGATAAGAGTGAGTGCTCAAATTACAGAGGTATAAGTTTGTTGAGTATTCCTGGTAAATTATATGGGAGGGTATTGATTGAGAGGGTGAAGGCATGTACAGAGCATCAGATTAGGGAAGAGCAGTGTGGTTTCTGAAGTGGTAGAGGATGTGTGGATCTGGTTTTTGCTTTGAAGGATGTCTGTGAGAAATACTTAGAAAAGCAAATGGATATGTATGTAGCATTTATGGATCTGAAGAAGGCATATGATAGATTAGATAGAGATGCTCTGTAGAAGGTATTAAGAATATATGGTGTGGGAGGCATGTTGTTAGAAGTAGTGAAAAGTTTTTATCGAGGATGTAAGGCATGTATACGTGTAGGAAGAGAGGAAAGTGATTGGTTCTCAGTGAACTTAGGTTTACGGCAGGGGTGTGTGATGTCTCCATGGTTGTTTAATTTGTTTATGGATGGGGTTGTTAGGGAGGTGAATGCAAGAGTTTTGGAAAGAGGGGCAAGTATGAAGTCTGTATAGGATGAGAGAGCTTGGGAAGGGAGTCAGCTGTTGTTCGCTGATGATGCAGCGCTGGTGGCTGATTCATGTGAGAAACTGCAGCAGCTGGTGACTGAGTTTGGTAAAGTGTGTGAAAGAAGAAAGTTAAGAGTAAATGTGAATAAGAGCAAGGTTATTAGGTACAGTGGGGTTGAGGGTCAAGTCAATTGGGAGGTAAGTTTGAATGGAGAAAAACTGGAGGAAGTAAAGTGTTTTAGATATCTGGGATCTGGATTTGGCAGCGGATGGAACCATGGAAGCGGAAGTGAATCATAGGGTGGGGGAGGGGGCGAAAATCCTCGGAGCCTTGAAGAATGTGTGGAAGTCGAGAACATTATCTCGGAAAGCAAAAATGGGTATGTTTGAAGGAATAGTGGTTCCAACAATGTTGTATGGTTGCGAGGCGTGGACTATGGATAGAGTTGTGCGCAGGAGGGTGGATGTGCTGGAAATGAGATGTTTGAGGACAATGTGCGGTGTGAGGTGGTTTGATCGAGTAAGTAATGTAAGGGTAAGAGAGATGTGTGGAAATAAAAAGAGCGTGGTTGAGAGAGCAGAAGAGGGTGTTTTGAAATGGTTTGGGCACATGGAGAGAATGAGTGAGGAAAGATTGACCAAGAGGATATATGTGTCGGAGGTGGAGGGAACGAGGAGAAGTGGGAGACCAAATTGGAGGTGGAAAGATGGAGTGAAAAAGATTTCGTGTGATCGGGGCCTGAAATGCAGGAGGGTGAAAGGCCATTTCCCACATTAGCGAGGTAGCGTTAAGAACAGAGGACTGGGCCTTTGAGGGAATACCCTCACCTGGCCCAATTCTCTGTTCCTTCTTTTGGAAAATTAAAAAAAAAAAAAAAAAAAACGAGAGGGGAGGATTTCCAGCCCCCCGCTCCCTCCCCTTTTAGTCGCCTTTTACGACACGCAGGGAATACGTGGGAAGTATTCTTTGTCCCCTATCCCCAGGGATAATATATACATATATATATATATATATATATATATATATATATATATATATATACATATATAAATATATATATATACATTATCCATGGGGATAGGGGAGAAAGAATACTTCCCACGTATTCCCTGCTTGTCGTAGAAGGCAACTAAAAGGGGAAGTAGCGGGTGGCTGGAAATCCTCTCCTCCCGTTTTTTTTTTTTATTTTCCAAAAGAAGGAACAGAGAAGGGGGCCAGGTGAGGATATTCCCTCTAAGGCCCAGTCTTCCGTTGATAACGCTACCTCGCTAATGCGGGAAATGGCGAATAGTACGAAAGAAAATAAGAAAGATATATATATATATATATATATATATATATATATATATATATATATATATATATATATATATATATATATCCCTGGGGATAGGGGATTAAGAATACTTCCCATGGATTCCCTGCGTGTCGTAGAAGGCGACTAAAAGGGGAGGGAGCGGGGTTCTGGAAATCCTCCCCTCTCGTTTTTTTTTTTTTTTTTCCAAAAGAAGGAACAGAGGGGGCCAGGTGAGGATATTCAAAAAAGGCCCTGTCCTCTGTTCTTAACGCTACCTCGCTAACGCGGGAAATGGCAAATAGTTTAAAAGAAAAGAAAGATATATTTGTACATATATATATATATATATATATATATATATATATATATATATATTTTTATTTTTCATACTATTCGCCATTTCCCGCGATAGCGAGGTAGCGTTAAGAACAGAGGACTGGGCCTTTTTTGGAATATCCTCACCTGGCCCCTTCTGTTCCTTCTTTTGGAAAATAAAAAAAAAAAGGAGAGGGGTGGATTTCCAGCCTCCCGCTCCCATATATATATATATATATATATATATATATATATATATATATATATTATTTTATTTCATTTCCTTTTTCGCTGTCTCCTTCGCCTCCGAGGTAGCGCAAGGAAACAGACGAAAGAAATGGCCCAACCCTCCTCCACACACATGTACAACCACAAGTCCACACACGGAAACATACACACCCACACATCCCAACGTAAACACATATATATACACACACAGACACACACATATACACACATGCACACAATTCACACTGTCTGCCCCTACTCACCCGCATCGCCACCTCGCCACACACGGAATAACATCCCCCTCCCCCCTCAGTTGCGCGGGGCAGCGCCAGGAAAAGACAACAAAGGCACCATTCGCTCACACTCAGTCTCCAGCAGTCATGCAATAATGCCCGAAACCACAGCTCCCTTTCCACATCCAGGCCCCACAAAACATTCCATGGTTTACCCCAGACGCTTCACATACCCTGATTCAATCCATTGACAACACGTCGACAACGGTATGCCAAATCGATCCAGTTCACTCTATTCCTTGCCCGCAATTCACCCTCCTTCATGTTCAGGCCCCGATCACTCAAAATCTTATTCACTCCATCTTTCCACCTCCAATCTGGTCTCCCACTTCTCGTTTCCTCCACCTCCAACATATATATTCTCTTTGTCAATCTTTCCTCACTCATTCCCTCAATGTGCCCAAACCATTTCAAAACACCCTCTATTGCTCTCTCAACCACGCTCTTTTTATTTCCACACATCTCTCTTACCCTTGCATTACTTACTCGATCAAACAACCTAACACCACATATTGTCCTCAAACATCTCCACTCCAGCACATCCACCCTCCTGCGCACAACTCTATCCATAGCCCACTCCTCGCATCATACAACTTTGTTGGAAGCACTATTCCTTCAAACATAGCCATTTTTGCTTTCGGAGAAATGGTTCTCGACTTTCACACATGCTTCAAGGCTCCGAGGATTTTCGCCCCCTCCCACATCCTATGATTTGATTCCGCTTCCATGGTCCCATCCGCTGCCAGATCCACTCCCAGATATCTAAAACACTTTACTTCCTCCAGTTTTTCTCCATTCAAACTTACCTCCCAATTGACTTGACCCTCAACCCTACTGTACCTAATAACCTTGCTCTTATTCACATTTACTCTTAACTTTCTTCTTTCACAACCTTTACCAAACTCAGTCACCAGCTTCTGCAGTTTCTCACATGAATCAGCCTCCAGCGCTGTAAAATCAGAGAACAACAAATGAGACTTCCCAAGCTCTCTCATCCCCAACAGACTGCATACTTGCCCCTCTTCCAAAACTCTTGCATTCACCTCCCTAACAACACCATCCATAAACAAATTGAATAACCATGGAGACATCACACACCCCTGCCGGAAACCTACATTCACTGAGAACCAATCACTTTCCTCTCTTCCTTCACGTACACATGCCTTACATCCTCGATAAAAACTTTTCACGGCTTCTAACAACTTGCCTCCCATACCATATATTCTTCGTACCTTCCACAGACCATCTCTATCAACTATATCATATGCCTTCTCCAGATCCATAAATGCTGCATACAAATCCATTTGTTTTTCTAAGTATTTCTCACATGCATTCTTCAAAGCAAACTCCTGATCCACACATCCTCTACCACTTCTGAAACCACACTGCTCTTCCCCAATCTGATGCTCTGTACATGTCTTCACCCTCTCAATCAATACCCTCCCATATAATTTACCAGGAATTCTCAACAAACTTATACCTTTGTAATTTGAGCACTCACTCTTATCCCCTTTGCCTTTGGACAATGGCTCTATGCAAGCATTCCGCCAATCCTCAGGCACCTTACCATGAATCATACATACATTAAATAACCTTACCAACCAGTCAACAATACAGTCACCGCCTTTTCCAATAAATTCCACTGCAATACCATCCAAACCTACTGCCTTGACGGCTTTCATCTACCTCTTCTCTGTTTACCAAATCATTTTCCCTAACGCTCTCACTTTGCACACCACCTCGACCAAAGCACCCTATATCTGCCACGCTATCATCAAACACATTCAACAAATCTTCAAAATTCTCACTTCATCTCCTCACATCACCACGACTTGTTATCACCTCCCCATTAGCCCCCTTCACTGAAGTTCCCATTTGCTCCCTCGTCTTACGCACTTTATTTACCTCCTTCCAAAACATCTTTTTATTCTCCCTAAAATTCAATGATACTCTCTCACCAAAACTCTCATTTGCCCTCTTTTTCACCCTTTGTAACTTTCTCTTGACCTCCTGCCTCGTTCTTTGATACATCTCCAACTCATTTGCATTTTCTCCCTGCAAAAATCGTCTAAATGCCTCTCTCTTCCCTTTCACTAGTTATCTTACTTATTAATCCCACCACTCGCTGCCCTTTCTAATCAACCCACCTCCCACGCTTCTCATGCTACAAGCATTCTTTGCGCAAGCCATCACTGCTTTTCTAAATACCTCCCATTCCTCCCCCACTCCCCTTACCTCATTTGTTCTCACCTTTCTCAATTCTGTACTCAGTCTCTCCTGGTACTTACATACACAAGTCTCCTTCCCAAGCTCACTTACTCTCACCACTCTTTACCCCAACATTCTCTCTTCTTTTCTGAAAACCCCTACAAATCTTCACCTTCGCCTCCACAAGATATTGATCAGACATCCCTCCATTTGCACCTCTCAGCACATTAACATCCAAAAGTCTCTCTTTCGCGCGCCTATCAATTAACACGTAATCCAATAACGCTCTCTGGCCATATCTCGTACTTACATACGTATATATATCTATATCTCGCTATTTAAACCAGTTATTCCCAATCACCAGTCCTTTCTCAGCACACAAATCCACAAGCTCTTCACCATTTCCATTTACAGCACTGAACACCCCATGTATACCAATTATTCCCTAATCTGCCACATTACTCACCTTTGTATTCAAATCACCCATCACTATAACACGGTCATGTGCATCAAAACCACTAACACACTCATTCAGCTGCTCCCAAAACACTTGCCTCTTATGATCTTTCTTCTCATGCCCAGGTGCATATGCACCAATAATCACCCATCTCTCTCCATCAACTTTCAGTTTTACCCATATCAATCTAGAATTCACTTTCTTACACTCTATCACATACTCCCACAACTCCTGTTTCAGGGGTACTGCTACTCCTCTCCTTGCCCTTGTCCTCTCACTAACCCCTGACTTTACTCCCAAGACATTCCCAAACCACTCTGTTCCCCTTTACCCCTGAGCTTAGTTTCACTCAGAGCCAAAACATCCAGGTTCCTTTCCTAAAACATGCTACATATCTCTCCTTTTTTCTCATCTTGGTTACATCCACAAACATTTAGACACCCCAATCTGAGTCTACGAGGAGGATGAGCACTCCCCGCGTGACTCCTTCTGTTTCCCATTTTCAGAAAGTTAAAATACAAGGAGGGGAGGATTTCTGGCCCCCTGCTCCCGTCCCCTCTAGTCGCCTTCTACGACACGTGATGAATGCGTGGGAAGTATTTTTTCTCCCCTATCCCCAGGAATAACATATATATATCCATACATATATATATACATATATATATATATATATATATATATATATATATATATATATATATATATATATATATATATATATATATATATATATATATATATATATATATTTATATTTATTTTTATTATACTTTGTCGCTGTCTCCCGCGTTTGCGAGGTAGCGCAAGGAAACAGACGAAAGAAATGGCCCAACCCCCCCCCCCCCATACACATGTATATACATACGTCCACACACGCAAATATACATACCTACACAGCTTTCCATGGTTTACCCCAGACGCTTCACATGCCTTGATTCAATCCACTGACAGCACGTCAACCCCTGTATACCACATCGCTCCAATTCACTCTATTCCTTGCCCTCCTTTCACCCTCCTGCATGTTCAGGCCCCGATCACACAAAATCCTTTTCACTCCATCTTTCCACCTCCAATTTGGTCTCCCTCTTCTCCTCGTTCCCTCCACCTCCGACACATATATCCTCTTGGTCAATCTTTCCTCACTCATTCTCTCCATGTGCCCAAACCATTTCAAAACACCCTCTTCTGCTCTCTCAACCACGCTCTTTTTATTTCCACACATCTCTCTTACCCTTACGTTACTTACTCGATCAAACCACCTCACACCACACATTGTCCTCAAACATCTCATTTCCAGCACATCCATCCTCCTGCGCACAACTCTATCCATAGCCCACGCCTCGCAACCATACAACATTGTTGGAACCACTATTCCTTCAAACATACCCATTTTTGCTTTCCGAGATAATGTTCTCGACTTCCACACATTTTTCAAGGCTCCCAAAATTTTCGCCCCCTCCCCCACCCTATGATCCACTTCCGCTTCCATGGTTCCATCCGCTGACAGATCCACTCCCAGATATCTAAAACACTTCACTTCCTCCAGTTTTTTTCCATTCAAACTCACCTCCCAATTGACTTGACCCTCAACCCTACTGTACCTAATAACCTTGCTCTTATTCACATTTACTCTTAACTTTCTTCTTCCACACACTTTACCAAACTCCGTCACCAGCTTCTGCAGTTTCTCACATGAATCCGCCACCAGCGCTGTATCATCAGCGAACAACAACTGACTCACTTCCCAAGCTCTCTCATCCCCAACAGACTTCATACTTGCCCCTCTTTCCAAGACTCTTGCATTTACCTCCCTAACAACCCCATCCATAAACAAATTAAACAACCATGGAGACATCACACACCCCTGCCGCAAACCTACATTCACTGAGAACCAATCACTTTCCTCTCTTCCTACACGTACACATGCCTTACATCCTCGATAAAAACTTTTCACTGCTTCTAACAACTTGCCTCCCACACCATATATTCTTAATACCTTCCACAGAGCATCTCTATCAACTCTATCATATGCCTTCTCCAGATCCATAAATGCTACATACAAATCCATTTGCTTTTCTAAGTATTTCTCACATACATTCTTCAAAGCAAACACCTGATCCACACATCCTCTACCACTTCTGAAACCACACTGCTCTTCCCCAATCTGATGCTCTGTACCTGCCTTCACCCTCTCAATGAGAGTTGGGGTGAGAGAGTATCAGTAAATTTTAGGGAGAATAAAAAGATGTTCTGGAAGGAGGTAAATAAGGTGCGTAAGACAAGGGAGCAAATGGGAACTTCAGTGAAGAGCGTAAATGGGGAGGTGATAACAAGTAGTGGTGATGTGAGAAGGAGATGGAATGAGTATTTTGAAGGTTTGTTGAATGTGTCTGATGACAGAGTGGCAGATATAGGGTGTTTGGGTCGAGGTGGTGTGCAAAGTGAGTGGGTTAGGGAAAATGATTTGGTAGACAGAGAAGAGGTAGTAAAAGCTTTGCGGAAGATGAAAGCCGGCAAGGCAGCAGGTTTGGATGGTATTGCAGTGGAATTTATTAAAAAAGGGGGTGACTGTATTGTTGACTGGTTGGTAAGGTTATTTAATGTATGTATGACTCATGGTGAGGTGCCTGAGGATTGGCGGAATGCGTGCATAGTGCCATTGTACAAAGGCAAAGGGGATAAGAGTGAGTGCTCAAATTACAGAGGTATAAGTTTGTTGAGTATTCCTGGTAAATTATATGGGAGGGTATTGATTGAGAGGGTGAAGGCAGGTACAGAGCATCAGATATATATATATATATATATATATATATATATATATATATATATATATATATATATATATATATATATATATATATATATATGCGATAATGTACCGTCATGTAATAATGTACCGAAAACACAGCTCCATTTCCACATCCAGGCCCAACACAACTTTCCATTGTTTACCCCAGACGCTTCAAATACCGTGGTTCAATCCATTGACAGCATGTCGACCCCGGTAAACCACATTGTTCCAATTCACTCTATTCCTTGTACTCCTTTAACCCTCCTGTATGTTCTGGCCCCGATAACTCAAAATCTTTTTTCACTCCATCTTTCAAACTGCAATTTGGTCTCCCACTTTTCCTCGTTCCCTCCACCTCTGACACATATATCCTCTTGGTCAATCTTTCCTCACTCATTCTTTCCATGTGACCAAACCATTTCAAAAAACCTCTTCTTTTCTCTCAACCACATTCTTTTTATTACAGCACATCTCTCTTCCCCTATTATTACTTACTCGATCAAACCACCTCACATCATATATTGTCTTCAAACATCTCATTTCCCTCACATCCTCCTCCGCACAGTTCTATCCATCGCCCACGCCTCGCAACCATACAACATTGTTGGAACCACTATTCCTTCAAATCTACCAATTTTTGCTTTCCGAGATAATGTTCTCGACTTCCACATATATTTCAAGGCTCGTAGAATTTTCGCCCCCTCCCCCAACCTATGATTCACTTCGACTTCCTTGGTTCCATCCGCTGCTAAATCCACTCCCAGATATCAAAAACACTTCAGTTTCTCCAGTTTTTCTCCAAACTTACCTCTCAATTGACTTGCCCCTAAACCCTACTGTACCTAATAACCTTGCTCTTATTTACATTTACTCTCAACTTTCTTCTCTCACAAACTTTACCAAACTCAGTCACCAGCTTCTGCAGTTTCTTACATGAATCAGCCACCAGCGCTGTATCATCAGCGAACAACAACTGACTCACTTTTCAAGCTCTCTCATCCACAACAGACTGCATACAGGCTGTTGAGGGAATAATTGTTATACATGGAGTGTTCATTGTTGTAATTGGAAATGGTGAAGAGCTTGTAGATTTGTGTGCTGAAAAAGACTAGTGACTGGGAAAACCTGGTTTAAAATTAGAGATATACAAAAGTATACGTATGTAAGTAGGAGAGATGGACAGAGAGCATTATTGAATTACGTGTTAATTTATATGCGCGCGAAAGAGAGACTTTTGGATGTGAATATGCTGAGAGCTGGAACTGGAGGGATGTCTGATCATTATCTTGCGGAGGTGAAGATGAAGATTTGTAGAGGTTCTTAGAAAAGAAGAGAGAATGTTGGAATGAAAAGACTGGTGAGAGTAAGTGAGCTTGGGAAGGAGACTTGTGAGAGGAAGTACCATGAGACACTGAGTAGAGAATGAAAAAAGGTGAGAACAAAGGAGTTAAGGGGAGTGGAGGACGAATGTTATGTATTTACGGAAGCAGTGATGGCTTGCGCAAAACATGTTTGAGGCATGAGGCATATATATATATATATATATATATATATATATATATATATATATATATATATATATATATATATATATATATATATTCATTTTGCTTTGTCTCTGTCTCCCGCGTTAGCGAGGTAGCGTAAGGAAACAGACGAAAGAATGGCCCAACCCGCCCACATACACATGTATATACATACACGTCCACACACGCAAATATACATACCTATACATCTCAATGTACACATATATATACACACACAGACATATACATATATACACATGTACATAATTCATACTGTCTGCCTTTATTTGTTCCCATCGCCACCTCGCCACACATGGAATAACAACCCCCTCCTCCCTCATGTGGGCGAGGTAGCGCTAGGAAAGACACCGAAGGCCCCATTCGTTCACACTCAGTCCCTAGCTGTCACGTAATAATGCACCGAAACCACAGCTCCCTTTCCATATCCAGGCCCCACACACTTTGCATGGTTTACCCCAGACGCTTCACATGCAGTGGTTCAATCCATTGACAGCACGTCGAATCCGGTATACCACATCGTTCCAATTCACTCTATTCCTTGCACACCTTTCACCCTCCTGCATGTTCAGGCCCCGATCACTCAAAATCTTTTTCACTCCATCTTTCCACCTCCAATTTGGTCTCCCACTTCTCGTTCCCTCCACCTCTGACACATATATCCTCTTGGTCAATCTTTCCCCACTCATTCTCTTCATGTGACCATTCTCTTCATGTGACTCATTCTCTTCATGTGAAATTTAATGATCGAGTAAGTAATGTAAGAGTAAGAGAGATGTGTGGAAATAAAAAGAGCGTGGTTGAGATCGCAGAAGAGGGTGTTTTGAAATGGTTTGGACACATGGAGAGAATGAGTGAAGAAAGATTGACTAAGAGGAAGTATGTGTCGGAGGTGGAGGGAACGAGGAGAAGTGGGAGACCAAATTGGAGGTGGAAAGATGGAGTGAAAAAGATTTTGTGTGATCGGGGCCTGAACATGCATCAGGGTGAATGGAGGGCAAGGAATAGAGTGAAATGGATCGATGTGGTATACCGGAGTTGACGTGCTGCCAGTGGATTGAATCAGGGCATGTGAAGCGTGTGGGGTAAACCATGGAAAGTTGTGTGGGGCCTGGATGTGGAAAGGGAGCTGCGGTTTCGGGCATTATTGCGTGGCAGCTAGAGATTGAGTGTGAACGAATGGGGCCTTTGTTGTCTTTTCCTAGTGCTACCTCGCACACATGAGGGGGAAGGGGGATGGTATTCCATGTGTGGCGAGGTGGCGATGGGAGTGAATGGGGGCAGACAGTGTGAATTGTGTGCATGGGTATATATGTCTGTGTCTGCGTATGTATATATATGTGTACATTGAGATGTATAGGTATGTATATTTCCATGTGTGGACGTGTGTGTGTGTACACATTGTGTATGGGGATGGGCTGGACTATTTCTTTCGTCTGTTTCCTTGCGCTACCTCGCTAACGCGACAAAGCAAAATAAGATAAATAGATAAATATATATATATATATATATATGGTCACACCCATCGACAACGGTAACCTCCAGAAGACCGATTTCGACGATGAAGGCCTGCACTGTGGCTGAGAGATTGACTTGAGGAGGCAGAAGTGATATTGTGACTGTGATTGTGTCAGCGTCGCGTCGCCTCGCCGCAGTGTATCGAGTCAGACTTCCCCAGAACTTTTAAAGGGGAAGTAAATGTTTATAGTTGTGTTAATGGAGTGATAGTTTTCATGCATGGTGTTTTTGACAAGAAAATAGTGAAGTTGGAGAAAAATGTAGCTTAGACATTGAAGCTTATTGATACAGTGGTGAAATTGATGAGAACTGCTATTGACGTTTGTGTGAATAAATTGTACATTTCCTTTTCCATAGCCAGAGGTTGAACCATTATGTGACATTCATTTTTTTCATTCATTTCAAGCTAAAAGTTTGTTTTATAAATTGTTTCTTACATTTTTCATATGTATATATATGTATGTGTGTGTGTGTGTGTGTATGTGCGTATGTATGTGTATGTGTGTGTGTGTGTATATGTATATATATATGTATATTATCCCTGGGGATAGGGGTGAAAGAATACTTCCCACGTATTCCTCGCGTGTCGTAGAAAGCGACTAGAGGGGACGGGAGCGGGGGGCCGGAAATCCTCCCCTCCTTGTATTAACTTTCTAAAATGGGAAACAGAAGAAGGAGTCACGCGGGGAGTGATCATCCTCCTCGAAGGCTCAGAGTGGGATGCCTAAATGTGTGTGGATGTAACCAAGATGTGAAAAAAGGAGAGATAGGTAGTATGTTTGAGGAAAGGAACCTGGATGTTTTGGCTCTGAGTGAAACGAAGCTCAAGGGTAAAGGGGAAGAGTGGTTTGGAAATGTCTGGGGAGTGAAGTCAGGGGTTAGTGAGAGGACAAGAGCAAGGGAAGGAGTAGCAATACTCCTGAAACAGGAGTTGTGGGAGTATGTGATAGAATGCAAGAAAGTAAATTCTCGATTAATATGGGTAAAACTGAAAGTTGATGGAGAGAGGTGGGTGATTATTGGTGCATATGCACCTGGGCATGAGAAGAAAGATCATGAGAGGCAAGTGTTTTGGGAGCAGCTAAATGAGTGTGTTAGCGGTTTTGATGCACGAGACCGGGTTATAGTGATGGGTGATTTGAATGCAAAGGTGAGTAATGTGGCAGTTGAGGGAATAATTGGTATGCATGGGGTGTTCAGTGTTGTAAATGGAAATGGTGAAGAGCTTGTAGATTTATGTGCTGAAAAAGGACTGATGATTGGGAATACCTGGTTTAAAAAGCGAGATATACATAAGTATACTTATGTAAGTAGGAGAGATGGCCAGAGAGCGTTATTGGATTACGTGTTAATTGACAGGCGCGCGAAAGAGAGACTTTTGGATGTTAATGTGCTGAGAGGTGCAACTGGAGGGATGTCTGATCATTATCTTGTGGAGGCTAAGGTGAAGATTAGTATGGGTTTTCAGAAAAGAGGAGTGAATGTTGGGGTGAAGAAGGTGGTGAGAGTAAGTGAGCTTGGGAAGGAGACCTGTGTGGGGAAGTACCAGGAGAGACTGTGTACAGAATGGAAAAAGGTGAGAACAATGGAAGTAAGGGGAGTGGGGGAGGAATGGGATGTATTTAGGGAATCAGTGATGGATTGCGCAAAAGATGCTTGTGGCATGAGAAGAGTGGGAGGTGGGCTGTTTAGAAAGGGTAGTGAGTGGTGGGATGAAGAAGTAAGAGTATTAGTGAAAGAGAAGAGAGAGGCATTTGGACGATTTTTGCAGGGAAAAAATGCAATTGAGTGGGAGAAGTATAAAAGAAAGAGACAGGAGGTCAAGAGAAAGGTGCAAGAGGTGAAAAAAAGGGCAAATGAGAGTTGGGGTGAGAGACTATCAGTAAATTTTAGGGAGAATAAAAAGATGTTCTGGAAGGAGGTAAATAGGGTGCGTAAGACAAGGGAGCAAATGGGAACTTCAGTGAAGGGCGCAAATGGGGAGGTGATAACAAGTAGCGGTGATGTGAGAAGGAGATGGAATGAGTATTTTGAAGGTTTGTTGAATGTGTCTGATGACAGAGTGGCAGATATAGGGTGTTTTGGTCGAGGTGGTGTGCAAAGTGAGAGGGTTAGGGAAAATGATTTGGTAAACAGAGAAGAGGTAGTAAAAGCTTTGCGGAAGATGAAAGCCGGCAAGGCAGCAGGTTTGGATGGTATTGCAGTGGAATTTATTAAAAAAGGGGGTGACTGTATTGTTGACTGGTTGGTAAGGTTATTTAATGTATGTATGACTCATGGTGAGGTGCCTGAGGATTGGCGGAATGCGTGCATAGTGCCATTGTACAAAGGCAAAGGGGATAAGAGTGAGTGCTCAAATTACAGAGGTATAAGTTTGTTGAGTATTCCTGGTAAATTATATGGGAGGGTATTGATCGAGAGGGTGAAGGCATGTACAGAGCATCAGATTGGGGAAGAGCAGTGCGGTTTCAGAAGTGGTAGAGGATGTGTGGATCAGGTGTTTGCTTTGAAGAATGTATGTGAGAAATACTTAGAAAAGCAAATGGATTTGTATGTAGCATTTATGGATCTGGAGAAGGCATATGATAGAGTTGATAGAGATGCTCTGTGGAAGGTATTAAGAATATATGGTGTGGGAGGCAAGTTGTTAGAAGCAGTGAAAAGTTTTTATCGAGGATGTAAGGCATGTGTACGTGTAGGAAGAGAGGAAAGTGATTGGTTCTCAGTGAATGTAGGTTTGCGGCAGGGGTGTGTGATGTCTCCATGGTTGTTTAATTTGTTTATGGATGGGGTTGTTA
>NC_092248.1:18000628-18017457 GCF_036320965.1 Panulirus ornatus
CCCTTTAGTGGGTAAGGAAATCAAATTCTAATATAATGAACAATGTAGATTTAGTCAAAAATCTAAACAATATCGATGTTAATTTTGATTTTAAACTAGTTAGCTTTGATGTTTCTTCACTTTTCACTAAAGTTCCAGTTGATGACCTTTTAGAATATTTATTTGATGTCTTGGATGATATTCATTTAGCTGTTTCAAAGTCTAATTTCATTAAAGTGATAAAATTGTGTATAAAAGACTGTGTATTTCAATTTAATGGAGATTATTATGCGCAAAAACTTGGTATGGCAATGGGTAACCTTCTTTCACCTGTACTAAGTAATCTTTATGTGGAATTTTTGGAAACAAAATTAGTAAAGGAACTCTTACCTTCTAATGCAATTTGGTTTTGGTATGTAGATGAAGTTCTTTGTGTTTGGCCAACAAATGAAAATTTACAAATATTTCTCATCTTACATAACAATTTAGTACCTTCTATCAAATCGACTGTAGAAAATGAAAATGATGGTATGTTACCATTTTTAGATTGCATGATCCATAGACAAGGAAACAAGTTTAAGTTTAGCATATACAGAAAACACACCAATGTATGCTCATATATCCATTATTACACAACTCAACATGACAGAGTTAAATTATTATCCTTTCAATCTATGTTCCTTAGGGCATAACGTATTTTCAGTCCAAAGTTTATTGATGATCAGTTTAAGAAGATGTATATTATTGGATCTAAGTTAAAGTACCCTAGATCTTTCATTGATAAATCCTTTCAGTTAGGAAAGAAATCATTTTATAGAGTTGAGCCCAAACCTCCCATTGACACCAAGAATCTTTTAGTTCTTCCTTTTAATAATAATTTCACTTTACTTCCTATGCTGCTTAAATCCTTTAATGTAAATGTTGCTTTTAGCAACAATAATACTATAAAGAATATCTTAATCAGGAATTCACCAGAAAATTGTCTTGCATGAATCTATAAAGTGCATTGTGGAAACTGTGATAAATCTTATGTTGGTCAGACTGGTAAGGAACTTTCAGTTAGACTTAAGCAATATAAATATGCTATAAGAACGGGACAAGAATCAAATGCCTTGTTTAATCGGGTTAAAAACTATGATCATTATATTGACCGGAGTAACGCCATCTCAGTTATTAACTCTAACTCTATTACCAAGAGAAATATCATTGAATCTTCTATTTTTACATACACTAAGAAATATAATGATAATATTAGTGATGGTCTATACACATAGGATAACTTTATTGTTGATAAAATTTGTAAAATGATAAGTTTATGAACGCTAGTTATATGTTTTGGACAATCACATGTTTACCAAATGGCGTCCAAGCTTCGTCTCCTCGATGTATATCAACTGACTGTTATATTTCTCTCTTGTGTCTCCCCTGATGATGTGATTATGACACGAAAGTGCACATGGGAACTAATCGTGCTTCATTTTCCCATTGAACTCATAGGGATATCTTGATCATGCGGAAAATTGTGACCATTTCCAATATATCCATATATATATATATATATATATATATATATATATATATATATATATATATATATATATATATATATATAGTGTGTGTGTGTGTGTGTGTGTGTGTGTGCATGTAAGTAGGAGAGATGGCCAGAGAGCGTTATTCGATTACATGTCATTTGACTGGCGCGCGAAAGAGAGACTTTTGGATGTTAATGTGCTGAGAGGTGCAACTGGAGGGATGTCTGATCATTATCTTGTGGAGGCGAACGTGAAGATTTGTATGGGTTTTCAGAAAAGAAGAGAGAATGTTGGGGTGAAGAGGGTGGTGAGAGTAAGTGAGCTTGGGAAGGAGACTTGTGTGAGGAAGTACGAGGAGAGACTGAGTACAGAATGGAAAAAGGTGAGAACAAAGGAGGTAAGGGGAGTGGGGGAGTATTTAGGGATGTATTTAGGGAATCAGTGATGGATTGCGCAAAAGATGCTTGTGGCATGAGAAGCGTGGGAGGTGGGTTGATTAGAAAGGGTAGTGAGTGGTGGGATGAAGAAGTAAGATTATTTGTGAAAGAGAAGTGAGAGGCATTTGGACGATTTTTGCAGGGAAAAATGCAAATGAGTGGGATATGCATAAAAGAAAGAGACAGGAAGTCAAGAGAAAGGTGCAAGAGGTGAAAAAACGGGCAAATGAGAGTTGGGTGAGAGACTATCGTTAAATCTTAGGGAGAATAAAAAGATGTTTTGGAAGGAGGTAAATAAAGTCCGTAAGGCAAGGGAGCAAATGGGAAGTTCAGTGAAAGGGGCTAATGGGAAGGTGATAACAAGTAGTGGTGATGTGAGGAGATGGAGTGAGTATTTTGAAGGTTTGTTGAATGTGTTTGATGATAGAGTGGCAGATATAAGGTGTTTTGTTCGAGGTGGTGTGCAAAGTGAGAGGGTTAGGGAAAATGATTTGGTAAACAGAGAAGTAGTAAAAGCTTTGCGGAAGATGAAAGCCGGCAAGGCAGCAGGTTCGGATGGTATTGCAGTGGAATTTACTAAAAAAAGGGGGTGACTGTATTGTTGACTGGTTGGTAAGGTTATTTAATGTATGTATGAGTCATGGTGAGGTGAATGAGGATTGGCGGAATGCGTGCATAGTTCTATTGTACAAAGGCAAAGGGGATAAGAATGAGTGCTCAAATTACAGAGGTATAAGTTTGTTGAGTATTCCTGGTAAATTATATGGGAGGGTATTGATTGAGAGGGTGAAGGCATGTACAGAGCATCAGATTGGGGAAGAGCAGTGTGGTTTCAGAAGTGGTAGAGGATGTGTGGATCAGGTGTTTGCTTTGAAGAATTTATGTGAGAAATACTTAGAAAAGCAAATAGATTTGCATATAGCATTTATGGATGTGGAGAAGGCATATGATAGAGTTGATAGAGATGCTCTGTGGAAGGTACTAAGAATATATGGTGTGGAAGGCAGGTTGTTAGAAGCAGTGAAAAGTTTTTATCGAGGATGTAAGGCATGTGTACGTGTAGGAAGAGAGGAAAGTAATTCGTTGTCAGTGAATGTAGGTTTGCGGCAGGGGTGTGTGATGTTTCCATTGTTGTTTAGTTTGTTTAGGGATGGGGTTGTTAGGGAGGTGAATGCAAGAGTTTTGGAAAGAGGGGCAAGTATGAAGTCTGTTGTGGATGAGAGAGCTTGGGAAGTGAGTCAGTTGTTGTTCGCTGATGATAGAGCGCTGGTGGCTAGTTCGTGGTCGAAACTTCAGAAGCTGAGTTTGTTAAAGTGGGTGAAAGAAGAAAGCTGAGAGTAATTGTGAATAAGAGCAAGGTTATTAGGTAGAGTAGGGTTGAGGGAAAAGTCAATTGGGAGGTAAGTTTGAATGGAGAGCAGCTGGAGGGAGTGAAGTGTTTTAGATATCTGTTAGTGAATTTGGCAGTTGATAGAACAATGGAAGCGGAAGTGAATCATAGGGTTGGGTAGGGGGCAAATACTCTGAGAGCGTTGAAGAATGTGTGCAAGCCGAGAACATTATCTCGGAAATCAAAAATGGGTATGTTTGAACGAATAGTTGTCCCAACAATGTTATATGGTTGCGAGGCGTGGGCTATAGATAGATTTGTGCGGAGGAGGATGGATGTGCTGGAAATGAGATGTTTTGGGAGAATATGTAGTGTTAGGTGCTTTGATCGAGGAAGTAATAATAGGGGATGAAAGATGTGTGGTAACAAAAAGAAGAGGGTATTTTGAAATGGTTTTTGTCACATGGAGAGAATGAGTGAGAAAAGATTGACAAAGAGGATATATATGTCAGAGGTGGTGGGATATCAGGAGAAGTGAGACACAGAGTGGTGGTGAAAAGATAGAGTAAAAAAGATTTTGAGTGATCGGGGCCTGAATATGCAAAAGGGTGAAGGGCGAGAAAGGAATAAAGTGAATTGGAACGATATGGTATACTGGGATCCACGTGGTGTCATTGGATTGAATCAGGGCATGTGAAGCGTCTGGGGTAAACCGTGGAACGTTCTGTGGGGCCTGGATGTGGAAAGGGAGCTATGGTTTCGGTGAATTATTATATCATAGCTAGAGACTGAGTGTGAACGAATATCGCCTTTGTTGTCTTTTCGTAGCGCTACCTCGCGAACATGAGGGGGAAGTTGGTTGTTTTTCACGTGTGGTTAGGTGGCGATGGAAATAAAAACAGGCAGATAATATGAATTATGTATATGTGTATATATGTATATGTCTGTGTGTGTATATATATATGTATACGATGAGATGTATAGGTATGTATATTTCCGTGTGTGGACGTGTATGTATATGATGTGCACGTTGTTGGGTTGGTCCATTCTTCAATCAGTTTCCTTGCGATACCTTGCGACAAAGCAAAATGAATATATATATATATATATCTATATATATATATATATATATATATATATATATATATATATATATATATATATATATATATATAAATATATATATATATATATATATATATATATATATATATATATATATATATATATATATATATATATATATATATATATATATATATTTTTTTTTTTTTTTTTTTGCTTTGTCACTGTCTCCCGCGTTTGTGAAGTAGCGCAAGGAAACAGAAGAAAGAAATGGCCCAACCCACTCCCATACACATGTATATACATACGTCCACACACACAAATATACATACCTACACAGCTTTCCATGGTTTACCCCAGACGCTTCACATGCCCTGATTCAATCCACTGACAGCACGTCAACCCCGGTATACCACATCGATCCAATTCACTCTATTCCTTGCCCTCCTTTCACCCTCCTGCATGTTCAGGCCCCGATCACACAAAATCTTTTCCAGTCCATCTTTCCACCTTCAATTTGGTCTCCCACTTCTCCTCGTTCCCTCCACCTCCGACACATATATCCTCTTGGTCAATCTTTCCTCACTCATTCTCTCCATGTGCCCAAACCATTTCAAAACACCCTCTTCTGCTCTCTCAACACGCTCTTTTTATTTCCACACATCTCTCTTACCCTTACATTACTTACTCGATCAAACCACCTCACACCACACATTGTCCTCAAGCATCTCATTTCCAGCACATTAATCCTCCTGCGCACAACTCTATCCATAGCCCACGCCTCGCAACCATACAACATTGTTGGAACCACAATTCCTTCAAACATACCCATTTTTGCTTTCCGAGATAATGTTCTCGACTTCCACACATTCTTCAAGGCTCCCAGAGTTTTCCCACCCACCAACCCCCACCCTATGATTCACTTCCGCTTCCATGGTTCCATCCGCTGCCAGAACCACTCCCTGATATCTAAAACAGTTTACTTCCGCCAGTTTTTCTCCATCCAAACTTACCTCCCAATTGACTTGATCCTCAACTCCACTGTACCTAATAACCTTGCTCTTATTCACATTTACTCTTAACTTTCTTCTTTCATACACTTTACCAAACTCAGTCATCAGCTTCTACAGTTTCTCACATGAATCAGCCATCAGCGCTGTATCATCAGCGAACAACAACTGACTCACTTCCCAAGCTCTCTCATCCCCAACAGACTTCATACTTGCCCCTCTTTCCAAAACTCTTGCATTCACCTCCCTAACAACCCCATCCATAAACAAATTAAACAACCATTGAGACATCGCACACCCCTGCCGCAAACCTACATTCACTGAGAACCAATCACTTTCCTCTCTTCCTACACGTACATATGCCTTACATCCTCGATAAAAACTTTTCATTGATTCTAACAACCTGCGTCCCACAAAAAAAAAAATATATATATGTGTATATATATATGTATATATAAATATATATATATATATATATATATATATATATATATATATATATATATATATATATATATATATATATATATATATATATATATATATATGGAGATGGAGTGAGTATTTTGAAGGTTTGTTGAATGTGTTTGATGATAGAGTGGCAGATATAGGGTGTTTTGGTCGAGGTGGTGTGCAAAGTGCGAGGGTTAGGGAAAATGATTTGGTAAACAGAGAAGAGGTAGTAAAAGCTTTGCGGAAGATGAAAGCCGGCAAGGCAGCAGGTTTGGATGGTATTGCAGTGGAATTTATTAAAAAAGGGGGTGACTGTATTGTTGACTGGTTGGTAAGGTTATTTAATGTATGTATGACTCATGGTGAGGTGCCTGAGGATTGGCGGAATGCGTGCATAGTGCCATTGTACAAAGGCAAAGGGGATAAGAGTGAGTGCTCAAATTACAGAGGTATAAGTTTGTTGAGTATTCCTGGCAAATTATATGGGAGGGTATTGATTGAGAGGGTGAAGGCATGTACAGAGCATCAGATTGGGGAAGAGCAGTGTGGTTTCAGAAGTGGTAGAGGCTGTGTGGATCAGGTGTTTGCTTTGAAGAATGTATGTGAGAAATACTTAGAAAAGCAAATGGATTTGTATGTAGCATTTATGGATCTGGAGAAGGCATATGATAGAGTTGATAGAGATGCTCTGTGGAAGGTATTAAGAATATATGGTGTGAGAGGCAAGTTGTTAGAAGCAGTGAAAAGTTTTCATCGAGGATGTAAGGCATGTGTACGTGTAGGAAGAGAGGAAAGTGATTGGTTCTCAGTGAATGTAGGTTTGCGGCAGGGATGTGTGATGTCTCCATGGTTGTTTACTTTGTTTATGGATGGGGTTGTTAGGGAGGTGAATGCAAGAGTCCTGGAAAGAGGGGCAAGTATGAAGTCTGTTGGGGATGAGAGAGCTTGGGAAGTGAGTCAGTTGTTGTTCGCTGATGATACAGCGCTGGTGGCTGATTCATGTGAGAAACTGCAGAAGCTGGTGACTGAGTTTGGTAAAGTGTGTGAAAGAAGAAAGTTAAGAGTAAATGTGAATAAGAGCAAGGTTATCAGGTACAGTAGGGTTAAGGGTCAAGTCAATTGGGAGATGAGTTTGAATGGAGAAAAACTGGAGGAAGTGAAGTGTTTTAGATATCTGGGAGTGGATCTGGCAGCGGATGGAAACATGGAAGCGGAAGTGGATCATAGGGTGGGGGAGGGGGCGAAAATTCTGGGAGCCTTGAAGAATGTGTGGAAGTCGAGAACATTATCTCAGAAAGCAAAAATGGGTATGTTTGAAGGAATAGTGGTTCCAACAATGTTGTATGGTTGCGAGGCGTGGACTATGGATAGAGTTGTACGCAGGAGGATGGATGTGCTGGAAATGAGATGTTTGAGGACAATGTGTGGTGTGAGGTGGTTTGATCGAGTAAGTAACGTAAGGGTAAGAGAGATGTGTGGAAATAAAAAGAGCGTGGTTGAGAGAGCAGAAGAGGGTGTTTTGAAATGGTTTGGTCACATGGAGAGAATGAGTGAGGAAAGATTGACCAAGAGGATATATGTGTCGGAGGTGGAGGGAACGAGGAGAAGAGGGAGACCAAATTGGAGGTGGAAAGATGGAGTGAAAAAGATTTTGTGTGATCGGGGCCTGAACCTGCAGGAGGGTGAAAGGAGGGCAAGGAATAGAGTGAATTGGGGCGATGTGGTATACTGGGGTTGACGTGCTGTCAGTGGATTGAATCAAGGCATGTGAAGCGTTTGGGTAAACCATGGAAAGCTGTGTAGGTATGTATATTTGCGTGTGTGGACGAATGTATATACATGTGTATGGGGGTGGGTTGGGCCATTTCTTTCGTCTGTTTCCTTGCGCTACCTCGCAAATGCGGGAGACAGCGACAAAGCAAAAAAAAAAAAAAAAAAAAAAAATATATATATATTCATATATATGTATATATATATATATATATATATATATATATATATATATATATATATATATATATATATATATATATATATATATATATATATATATTTATATATATACATAAATATATATATATATATATATATATATATACATATATATATATATATATATATATATATATATATATATATATATATATATATATATATATATATATATATATATATATATATATATGCATAGATATACATATATTAGTATTCTTTTTTTTTCTAGTTTCTCGCTCTTTCCCGCGTTAGCGAGGTAGCTGAAGGAAACAGACGAAAGAATGGCCCAGCCCAACCACATACACATGGGTATGCATACACGTCGAAACACGCACATATACATATTTATACATCTCAACGCATACATATATATACACACACACACATACATATATATACAAATGTACATGAACCATACTGTCTGCCCTTATACATTCCCGTAACCACACCGGCACTCATGAAAATGACAACCCCCTGTCCCGCAGGTGCGCTAGGTAGCGGTACGAAAAGACAATAAAGGCCACATTTGTTCACACTTAGTCTCCAGGTTTCATATCTAATACTCCAAAACCACACCTACCTTTCCACACCCAGGTCCCACAAAACTTTCCATGGTATATATATATATATATATATATATATATATATATATATATATATCCCTGGGGATAGGGGATGAAGAATACTTCCCACGTATCCCCTGCGTGTCGTAGAAGGCGACTAAAAGGGGAGGGAGCAGGAGGCTGGAAATCCTCCCCTCTCGTTTTTTTTTTTTTCTTTTTTTTAATTTTCCAAACGAAGGAACAGAGGGGGGCCAGGTGAGGATATTCCACAAAGGCCCAGTCCTCTGTTCTTAACGCTACCTCGCTAATGCGGGAAATGGTGGATACTTTAAAAGAAAAAAGAAAGATATATATATATATATATATATATATATATATATATATATATATATATATATATATATATATATATATATATATATATATATATATATATATATATATATATATATATATATATAGATATATATATATGTATATATATATATACATATATATATATATATATATATATATATATATATATATATATATATATATATATATATATATATATATATATATATATATATATATATATATATATAATGTATATGGCAGTGATGGCTTGTGCAAAAGATGCTTGTGGTATGAGAAGCGTGGGAGGTGGGTTGATTAGAAAAGGTAGTGAGTGGTGGGATGAAGTAGGATTATTAGTGTAAGAGAAGAGTGAGGCATTCGGATGATTTTTCCAGGAAAGAAATGCAAATGAGTGAGAGATGTATAAAAGAAAGAGACAGGAGGTCAAGAGAAAAGTGTAAGAGGTGTAAAAGAGGGCAAATGAGAGTTGGGGTGAGAGAGTATCATTAAATATTAGGGAGAATAAAAAGATGTTCTGGAATGAGGTAAATAAAGTTCGTAAGACAAGGGAACAAATGGGAACTTCTGAAAAGGGGGCTAATGGGGAGGTGATAACAAGTAGTGGTGATGTGAGAAGGAGGTGGAGTGAGAATTTTGAAGTTTTCTTGAATGTGTTTGATGATGGAGTGGCAGATATAGGGTGTTTTGGTCGAGGTGGTGTGCATAGTGAGAGGGTTAGGGAAAATGCTTTGATAAACTGAAAAGAGGTAGTAAAAGCTTTGCGGAAGATGAAAGCCAGCAAGGCAGCAGGTTTGGATGGTATTGCAATGGAATATATCAAAAAAGGGGGTGACTGCATTGACTTGTTGGTAAGGTTATTTAATGTATGTATGATTCATGGTGAGTTGCCTGAGGATTGGCGGAATCCGTGCATAGTGCCACTGTGCAAAGGCAAAGAGGATAAGAGTGAGTGCTCAAATTACAGGGGTAAAAGTTTGTTCAGTATTCCTGGTAAATTAAATGGGTGGGAATTGATTGAGAGGGTGAAGGCATGTACAGAGCATCAGATTGGGGAAGAGCAGAGTGGTTTCAGAAGTGGTAGAGGATGTGTGGATCAGGTGTTTGCTTTGGAGAATGTATGCGAGAAATACTTAGAAAAGCAAATGGATTTGTATGCAGCATTTATGGATCTTGATAAGGCATATGATAGAGTTGATAGAGATGCTTTGTGGAAGGTACTAAGAATACATGGTGTGGGAGACAAGTTGTTAGAAGCAGTGAAAAGTTTTTATCGCGGAGGTAAGGCATGTGTACGTGTAGGAAGAGAGGAAAGTGATTATTTCTCAGTGAATGTAGGTTTGCGGCAGGGGTGTGTGATGTCTCCATGGTTTTTTAATCTTTTTATGGATGGGGTTGTTAGGGAGGTGAATGCAAGAGTTTTGGAAAGAGGGGCAATTATGAAGTCTGTTGGGGATGAGAGATCTTGGGAAGTTAGTCAATTGTTGTTCGCTGATGATACAGCGCTGGTGGCTGATTCATGTGAGAAACTGCAGAAGCTGGTGACTGACTTTTGTAAAGTGTGTGCAAGAAGAAAGTTAAGAGTAAATGTGAATAAGAGCAAGGTTATTAAGTGCAGTAGGGTTGAGGGTGAAGTCAATTGGGAGGTAAGTTTGAATGGAGAAAAACTGGAGGAAGTAAAGTGTTTTAGATATCTGGGAGTGGATCTGGCAGCGGATGGAACCATGGAAGCGAAAGTGAATTATAGGGTGGGGGAGGAGGCGAAAATCCTAGGAGCCTTGAAGAATGTGTGGAAGTCGAGAACACTATCTCGGAAAGCAAAAATGGGTATGTTTGAATGAATAGTGGTTCCAACAATGTTGTATGGTTGCGAGGGGTGGGCTATGGATAGAATTAAGCGCAGGAGGGTGGATGCTCCGGAAATGAGATGTTTGAGGACAATATGTGGTGTGAGGTGGTTTGATCGAGTAAGTAACGTAAGGGTAAGAGAGATGTGTGGAAATAAAAAGAGCGTGGTTGAGAGAGCAGAAGAGGGTGTTTTGAAATGGTTTGGTCACATGAAGAGAATGAGTGAGGAAAGATTGACCAAGAGGATATATGTGTCGGAGGTAGAGGGAACGAGGAGAAGTGGGAGACCAAATTGGAGGTAGAAAGATGGAATGAAAAAGATTCTGAGTGATCGAGTCCTGATCATGCAGGAGGGTGAAAGGCGTGCAAGGAATAGAGTGAATTGGATCGATGTGGTATACCGTGGTAGACGTGCTGTCAATGGATTGAATCAGGGCATGTGAAGCATCTGGTGTAAACCATGAAAAGTTCTGTGGGGCCTGGATGTGGAAAGGGAGCTGTGGTTTCGGGGATTATTACATGACAGCTAGAGACTGAGTGTGAACGAATGGGGCCTTTGTTGTCTTTTCCTAGCGCTACCTCGCACACATGAGGGGGGAGGGGGATGTTATTTCATGTGTGTCGAGGTGGCGATGGGAATGAATAAAGGCAGTGTGAATTGTGTGCATGTGTATATATGTATGTGTGTGTGTGTATATATATGTGTACATTGAAATGTACGGGGATGTATATTTCAGTGTGTGGACGTGTATGTACATACATGTGTATGGGGGTGGGTTAGGCCATTTCTTTCGTCTGTTTCCTTGCGCCACCTCGCAAATGTGGGGGACAGCGACAAAGCAATATAAATAAATGATTAAATATATATATATATATATATATATATATATATATATATATATATATATATATATATATATATATATATATATATATATATGCATATATATATATATATATATATATATATATATATATATATATATATATATATATATATATATATATATATATATATATATATATATACATATATATATATATATATATATATATATATATATATATATATATATATATATATATATATATATATATATATATATATATATATGCACATATATTTATATATATATATATATATATATATATATATATATATATATATATATATATATATATATATATATCCCTGGGGATAGGGGAGAAAGAATACTTCCCACGTATTCCCTGCGTGTCGTAGAAGGCGACTAAAAGGGGAGGGAGCGGGGGGCTGGAAATCCTCCTCTCTCACTTTTTTTTTTTTTTTTTTTTTTTTTTTTTTTTTTTTTTAATTTTCCAAAAGAGAAGGGGAACAGAGAAGGGGCCCAGGTGAGGATATTCCCTCAAGGGCCCAGTCCTCTGTTCTCAACGCTACCTCGCTAATGCGGGAAATGGCGAATAGTATGAAAGAAAGAAAGAAAGAAATATATATATATATATATATATATATATATATATATATATATATATATATATATATGCATATATATATATATATATATATATATATATATATATATATATATATATATATATATATATATATATATATATATATATATATATATATATATGAGAAGAAAGATAATGAGAGGCAAGTGTTTTTGGGGTAGCAGAGTGAGTGTGTTCGTAGTTTTGATGCATGACACTGGGTTATATTGTTGGGTGATTTGAATGCAGAGTCGAGAAAGTGGCACCTGCGGGAAAAATTGGTGTACAGGGGGTGTTTAGTGTTGTAGATGGAAATAGTGAAGAGCTTTTAGATTTATGTGTTGAAAAAGGACTGGTGATTGGGAATACCTGGTTTAAAAAGTGTAAGTATACGTATGTAAGTAGGGGAGATAGCTAGAGAGCGTTATTGGATTGACGCACGTAAGAGGGACTTTTGGATGTTAACGTGCAGAGAGGTGGAAGTGGAGGGATGTGATCATTATCTTGTGGCCGCGAAAGTGAAGTTTTGTAAAGGTTTTCAGAAAAAAAGAGAAAATGTTGGGATGAAGAGAGTGGTCAGAGTAATTATGCTTGGGAAGGAGACTTGTGTGAGTAAGTGCCAGGAGAGACTAAGTACAGAATAGAAAAAAGGTGGGAACAAGGGATATAAGGGGAGTGGGGGAGGAATGGGATGTGTTTAGGGAAACATTGATGGGTTGTGCAAAAGATCTTGTGCCATAAAAAGCATGGTAGGTAGGCAGATTAGAAAGGTTAGTGAGTTGTGGGATGAAGAAGTAAGATTATTAGTGAAAGAGAAGAGAGAAGCATTTGGGCGAATTTTGCAGGTAAATAATGCAAATAACTGGGAGATGTGTAAAAGAAAGAGACAGGAGGTCAGGAGGTAAAAAAGAGGGCGAAGGAGAGTTGGGGTGAGAGAGTATCATTAAAATTTCGGAGAAATAGAATGATGTTTTGGAAGGAGGTAAATAAACTGCGAGAGAAAAGGGAAATAATGGGAACATCAGTGAAGTGGGCTAATGGGGAGGTGATAACAAGTAGTGGTGATGTGAGAAGGAGATGGAGTGAGAATTTTAATGGTTTGTTGAATGTGTTCGATGATAGAATGGCAGATATAAGGTGTTTTGTTCGAGGAGGTGTACAAAGAGAGAGGGTTAGGGAGAATCATTTGGTAAACAGAGAATAGGTAGTAAAAGCTTTGCGGAAGATGAAAGCCGACAAGAAAGCGGGTTTGGATGGTATTGCAGTGGAGTTTATTAAAAAAAGGGGGGTGACTGTATTGTTGACTGGTTGGTAAGGTTATTTAATGTATGTATGACTCATGGTGAGGTGCCTGAGGATTGGCGGAATGCTTGCATAGTGCCATTGTACAAAGGCAAAGGGGATAAAAGTGAGTGCTCAAATTACAGAGGTATAAGTTGTTTGAGTATTCCTGGGAAAAATATATTGGAGGGTATTGAGAGGGAGTCTGAAGGCATTACAGATCATCAGACTGGGGAAGAGCAGTGTGGTTTCAGAAGTGGTAGGGGATGTGTGGATCTGGTGTTTGCTTTGAAGAATGTATGTGAGAAATACTTAGAAAAGCAAATGGATTTGTATGTAGCATTTATGGATCTGGAAAAGGCATATGATAAAGTTGATAGAGATGCTCTGTGGAAGGTATTACGAATACATGGTGTGGAATGCAAGTGTTAGAAGCGGGGAAAAGTTTTTATCGAGCATGTAAGGCTTGTGTACGTGTAGGCAGAGAGGAAAGAGTTAAGTTCTCAGTGAATGTTGGTTTGCGGCAGGGGTGCGTGATATCTCAATGGCTGTTTAATGTGTTTATGGATGGTGTTGTTAGGGAGGGGAATACAAAAGTTTCGGAAAGAGGGGCAAGTATGCAGTCTGTTGTGGATGAGAGAGCTTGCGAAGTGAGTCAGTTGTTGTTCGTTGATGATACAACGCTGATGTATGATTCGGGTGAGAAACTGCAGAAGCTGGTAACTGAGTTTAGTAAAGTGTGTGAAAAAAGGAAGCTGAGAGTAAATTTGATTAAGATCAAGGTTATTAGGTAAAGTAGGGTTGAGGGACAAGTCAATTGGGAGGTAGGACTGAATGGAGAGAAACTGGAGGAAGTGAAGTGTTTTAGATATCTGGGAGTGGATTTGGTTTCGGATGGGACCATGGAAGAGGAAGTGTGCCATAGGGTTGGGAAGGGGGCGAAAGTTTTGGGAGCGTTGTGAAATATGTGAAAGTGGAGAATGGTATCTTGGAAAGCGAAAATAGGTTTGTTTGAAGGAAAAGTGGTTCCAACCATGTTAAATGGTTGCGAGTCGTGGGCTATAGAAAGAGTTGTGTGGAGGCGGGTGGATGTGCTTAAAATGAGATGTTTGAAGACAATCTGTAGTGTGAGGTCTTTTGATCGAGTAAGTAATGAAAAGGTGAGAGAGGTGTGTGGTGGTATGAAGGGTGTGGATGAGAGAGCATAAGAGAGTGTTTTGAAATGGTCTGTTCACATGAAGAGAATGAGTGAGGAAAGATTGACAAAGAGGATATGTGTCAGACGTAGAGGGAACGAGAAGTGGGAGACCAAATTGGAGGTGGAAAGATGGAGTGAAAAAGATTTTGAGTGATCGGGGCCTGAACATGCAGGAGGGCGAAAGGCGTGCAAAGAATAGTGTGAATTGGAGGGGTATGGTATACCGGGGCGACGTGCTGTCAATGGATTGAACGAGGTCATGTGAAGCGTCTGGGGTAAACCATGGAAAGTTTTGTGGGGCCTGGATGTGGAAAGGGAGCTCTGGTTCTGGTGTATTAAACATGGCAGTTAGATACTGAGTGTGAACGAATGTGGCCTTTGTTGTCTTTTCCTAGCGCTATCTCACGCACATGCGGGGAAGGGATTGTCATTTCATGTGTGATGGGGTGGCGACGAGAATAAGGGCAGACAGTATGAGTTATGTACATGTGTATATATGCACATGTCTGTGTGTGTTTATGTATGAATATATTGAGATGTATAGGTATGTATATGTGCGGGTGTGTACGTGTATTTGTATGCATATGTATGTGGGCGGGTTGGGCCATTCTTTCGTCTGTTTCCTTGCGCTACCTCGCTAACGAGGTAGACAGTGACAAAGTATAATAAATGAATATATATATATATATATATATATATATATATATATATATATATATATATATATATATATATATATATATATATATATATATATATATATATATGTATATATATATATACATATATATATATATAATGAATGTAGGTTTGCGGCAGGGGTGTGTGATGTCTCCATGGTTGTTTAATTTGTTTATGGATGGGGTTGTTAGGGAGATGAATGCAAGAGTTTTGGAAAGAGGGGCAAGTATGAAGTCTGTTGGGGATGAGAGAGCTTGGGAAGTGAGTCAGTTGTTGTTCGCTGATGATACAGCGCTGGTGGCTGATTCATGTGAGAAACTGCAGAAGCTGGTGAATGAGTTTGGTAAAGTGTGTGAAAGAGGAAAGTTAAGAGTAAATGTGAATAAGAGCAAGGTTATTAGGTACAGTAGGGTTGAGGGTCAAGTCAATTGGGAGGTGAGTTTGAATGGAGAAAAACTGGAGGAAGTGAAGTGTTTTAGATACCTGGGAGTGGATCTGGCAGCGGATGGAACCATGGAAGCGGAAGTGGATCATAGGGTGGGGGAGGGGGCGAAAATTCTGGGAGCCTTGAAGAATGTGTGGAAGTCGAGAACATTATCTCGGAAAGCAAAAATGGGTATGTTTGAAGGAATAGTGGTTCCAACAATGTTGTATGGTTGCCAGGCGTGGGCTATGGATAGAGTTGTGCGCAGGAGGATGGATGTGCTGGAAATGAGATGTTTGAGGACAATGTGTGGTGTGAGGTGGTTTGATCGAGTAAGTAACGTAAGGGTAAGAGAGATGTGTGGAAATAAAAAGAGCGTGGTTGAGAGAGCAGAAGAGGGTGTTTTGAAATGGTTTGGTCATATGGAGAGAATGAGTGAGGAAAGATTGACCAAGAGGATATATGTGTCGGAGGTGGAGGGAACGAGGAGAAGAGGGAGACCAAATTGGAGGTGGAAAGATGGAGTGAAAAAGATTTTGTGTGATCGGGGCCTGAACATGCAGGAGGGTGAAAGGAGGGCAAAGAATAGAGTGAATTGGAGCGATGTGGTATACCGGGGTTGACTTGCTGTCAGTGGATTGAATCAAGGCATGTGTATGGGGTGGGTTGGGCCATTTCTTTCGTCTGTTTCCTTGCGCTACCTCGCAAACGCGGGAGACAGCGATAAAGCAAAAAAAAAGAAAAAAAAAATATATTTTTTTTTTTTTTTTTTTTTTTTATTGGAAAAGAATACGATAGCGAGCGCGATCAAGTACATTCCTATATCTCCACTTGGAAATGAAACACGGTAAGTTCCCTAGTGCACTTTCGTATAATGATCACATCATTAGGGTAGATACAAGTAAGAAATACAAGTCATCTGATATACAACGAATAAAGATAGCTAGCACACTATTTGGTAAACAAGTGACTTCCCGAATGGATGTCGGGTGCGTTTAAGTCTGGCAACATGCACACCATAAATTTATTACTTGAGAACGAAAGGGATCTATCTACAAAGCTTATCAACAAGAAAACTATCCGCTTTGCATTTTCACTGATATTGATGTTACAATTTCTTTGCGTTTTTGATAATAGAAGATTCAATGATATTTCTCATGGTACCCGAGTTAATAACTGAGACGGCTTTATTCCAGTCAATAA
>NC_092248.1:18017557-18080057 GCF_036320965.1 Panulirus ornatus
AAAAGAGGGCAAATGAGAGTTGGGGTGAGAGAGTATCATTAAATTTCAGGGAGAATAAAAAGATGCTTTGGAAGGAGGTAAACAAAGTGCGTAAGACAAGGGAGCAAATGGGAACTTCAGTGAAGGGAGCTAAAGGGGAGGTGATGTAAGAAGGAGATGGAGTGAGTATTTTGAAGGTTTGTTGAATGTGTTTGATGATAGAGTGATACATATAGGGTTTTTTGGTCGAGGTTGTGTGCAAAGTGAGAGGGTTAGGGAAAATGATTTGGTAAGTAGAGAAGAGGTAGTAAAAGCTTTACGGAAGATGAAAGCCGGCAAGGCAGTAGGTTTGGATGGTATTGCAGTGGAATTTATTAAAAAATGAGGTGACTGTATTGTTGACTGGTTGGTAAGGTTATTTAATGTATGTATGATTCATGGTGAGGTGCCTGAGGATTGGCGGAATGCTTGCATAGTGCCATTGTACAAAGGCAAAGGGGATAAAAGTGAGTGCTCAAATTAAAGAGGTATAAGTTTGTTGAGTATTCCTGTTAAATTATATGGGAGGGTATTGATTGAGAGGGTGAAGGCAGGTACAGAGCATCAGATTGGGGAATACCAGTGTGGTTTCAGAAGTGGTAGAGGATGTGTGGATCAGGTGTTTGCTTTGAAGAATGTGTGTGAGAAATACTTAGAAAAACAAATGGATTTGTATGTAGCATTTATGGATCTGAAGAAGGCATATGATAGAGTTGATAGAGATGCTCTGTGGAAGGTTTTAAGAATATATGGTGTGGGAGGCAAGTTGTTAGATGCAGTGTAAAGTTTTTATCGAAGATGTAAGGCATGTGTACGTGTAAGAAGATAGGAACGTGTTTGGTTCTTAGTGAATGTAGGTTTGCGGCAGGGGTGTGTGATGTCTCCATGGTTGTTTAATTTGTTTATGGATGGGGTTGTTAGGGAGGTGAATGCAAGAGTTTTGGAAAGAGAGGCAAGTATTCAGTCTGTTGTGGATGAGAGAGCTTGGGAAGTGAGTCAGTTGTTGTTCGCTTATGATTCATCGCTGGTGGCTGATTCATGTAAGAAACTGCAGAAGCTGGTGACTGAGTTTGGTAAAGTGTGTGAAAGAATAAAGTTAAGAGTAAATGTGAATAAGAGCAAGGTTATTAGGTACAGTAGGGTTGAGGGTCAAGTCAATTGGGAGGTAAGTTTGAATGGAGAAAAACTGGAGGATGTAAAGTGTTTTAGATATCTGGAAGTGGATCTGGCAGTGGATGGAACCATGGAAGCGGAAGTGAATCATAGGGTGGGGGAGGGGGCGAAAATTCTGAGAGCCTTGAAGAATGTTTGGAAGTCGAGAACATTATCTCGGAAAACAAAAATGGGTATGTTTGAAGGAATAGTGGTTCCAACAATGTTGTATGGTTTCGAGGCGTTTGCTATGGATAAAGTTGTGCGCAGGAGAGTGGATGTGCTAGAAATGAGATGTTTGAGGACAATATGTGGTGTGAGGTGGTTTGATTGAGTAAGTAATGTAAGGGTAAGAGAGATGTGTTGTAATAAAAAGAGTGTGGTTGTGAGAGCAAAAGAGGGTGTTTTGAAATGGTTTGATCACATCGTGAGAATGAGTGAGGAAAAATTGACCAAGAGGATATATATGTCAGAGGTGGAGGGAACGAGGAGAAGTGGGAGACCAAATTGGAGGTGGAAATATGGAGTGAAAAATATTTTGAGTGATCGGAGCCTGAACATGCAGGAGCGTGAAAGGCGTGCAAGGAATAGAGTGAATTGGAACGATGTGGTATACCGGGGTGGATGTGCTGTCAATGGATTGAACCAGGGCATGTGAAGCGTCTGGGGTAAACCATGGAAAGTTTTGTGGGGCCTGGATGTGGAAAGGGAGCTATGGTTTCGGTGCATTATTACATGACAGCTAAAGACTGAGTGTGAACGAATGGGGCCTTTGGTGTCTTTTCCTAGCGCTACTTCGCACACATGAGGGGGAGGGGGTTGTTATTCCATGTGTGGCGAGGTGGCGCTGGGAACAAATAAAGGCAGACAATATGAATTATGTACATGTGTATATATGTATATGTCTGTGTGTGTATATATATGTGTACATTGAGATGTATAGGTATGTATATTTGCGTGTGTGGACGTGTATGTATATACATGTGTATGCGGGTTGTGCCATTCTTTCGTCTGTTTCCTTGCGCTACCTCGCTAACGCGGGAGACAGCGACAAAGCAAAATGAATAATAAACAAATATATATATATATATATATATATATATATATATATATATATATATATATATATATATATATATATATATATATCCTATCAGAAGACAGGTACGAAATCTAACGACAGGTCATACGGGAGGATGAATAGGTGGGTCGACTGTGAACCAGTTACCGCTACTTGGGACGAATCTACACGTATTACCCGTGAACGTGTCATACTCAGCAAAGTGAACCCGTTTTATTGGAAAGTGACGTGCGGCAGGTGATGTGCAGAACAGACGTCTGATCCTAAAAGGGAGGAAAGATCCTCATGTTTTTTTTTTCTCTGTTACTACGTTCGAAAAATAATACAGGAAGGGATGATTCTCAAGGGTTTCCGCCCCTGTTATGGAAAAAAAGAAGAGACTCTGTTCGCTTAGAACAGATGATAATGACTGGTAGACACAACCGGGATTAGGGGGCTTGCTGGGGTGGGAAGTTGGTGGAGAGTAAGAGATCAATTGAACACGGACTCAGGCACGGTCCTTGATTATCATGATCCACCTTCGTCCTCAAGGTATCCCTCACTTATAGTGATATGCAAAGCATACATTGAATATGCAGGATCATGTCGCAGATACTTCTGAGTCAAATCATTGCAGTTTCTCAACAAAGCACAATATCTATAAGATTAATGTACACAGCGTTTCTGTGTGTTCGTATGTGTGTGTGTGTGTGTGTGTGTGTGTGTGTGTGTGTGTGTGTGTGTGCGCGCTCGCGTGCCTGTGTCTATGAGTGGGAAGAGAACGTTGTCATTCTTGCTAATTTATCAAATCCATGTCATCGCTGCTCCTTACAAATGACTTATATGTATTAGGGCTATTCAAATGGCGACCCCCCAGGACAGATTCGACCCTTGAGTGGTTTTTCATTGGCCCTTTGACAGACTCAGAAGAACTGGAATACATTAACGAAGCAACATATTGAAGTGTTTAAGAAATTTTAGGCAAATGGATTATTATCGTGATCGACTGTATCAATTACCTGAATGAAACATGTGATCATTTGTAATTATAGTTGAATGATATGTTTCGAGAAAAAAAAATGGAAGTAGAATAAATGTATGATATTCCATCAATTCAAGTTTCATAATCCGGCCCTACTCCAAAGGTCATTTAATATATATATATATATATATATATATATATATATATATATATATATATATATATATATATATATATATATATATATATATATATATATATATATATTGATTTATCATACTTTCTCGCTGTTTCCCGCGTTAGCGAGGTAGAGCAAGAAAACAGACGAAAGGATGGCACAACCCACCCACATACACATGTATATACATAAACGTCCACACACGCACATATACCTACCTATACATCTCAACGTATATACACACACAGACATATACATATATACACATGTACATAATTCATACTGTCTGCCCTTATTCATTTCCTTCGCCACCACGTCACACATGAAATAGCAGCCCTCTTCCCCGCATGTGCGCGAGGTATCGCTAGGAAAAGACAATAAAGGCCACATTCGTTCACGCTCAGTCTCTAGCTGTCATGTATAGTGCACCGAAATCACTGCTCCCTCTCCACATCAAGTCCCCACAGAACTTTACATGGTTTACCCCAGACGCTTCACATGCCCTGGTTCAATCCATTGACAGCACGTAGACCCCGGTGTACCACATCGTTCCAATTCACTCTATTCCTTGCACGCCTTTCACCCTCCTGCATTTTCAGGCCCCGATCACTCAAAATCTTTTTCATTCCATCTTTCCACCTCCAATTTGGTCTCCCACTTCTCCTCGTTCCCTCCACCTCTGACACATATATCTGTATATATATATATATATATATATATATATATATATATATATATATATATATATATATATATATATATATATATATATATATATAAATATATATATATATATTTTTCTTTTTGCTTTGTCGCTGTCTCCCGCGTTTGCGAGGTAGCGCAAGGAAACAGACGAAAGAAATGGCCCAACACACCCCCATACACATGTATATACATACACGTCCACACACGCAAATATGCATAACTACACAGCTTTCCATGGTTTACCCCAGACGCTTCACATGCTCTGATTCAATCCACTGACAGCACGTCAACCCCGGTATACCACATCGATCCAATTCACTCTATTCCTTGCCCTCCTTTCACCCTCCTGCATGTTCAGGCCCCGATCACACAAAATCTTTTTCACACCATCTTTCCACCTCCAATTTGGTCTCCCACTTCTCCTCGTTCCCTCCACCTCCGACACATATATCCTCTTGGTCATTCTCTCCATGTGCCCAAACCATTTCAAAACACCCTCTTCTGCTCTCTCAACCACGCTCTTTTTATTTCCACACATCTCTCTTACCCTTACGTTACTTACTCGATCAAACCACCTCACACCACACATTATCCTGAAACATCTCATTTCCAGCACATCCACCCTCCTGCGCACAACTCTATCCATAGCCCACGCATCGCATCCGTACAAAATTGTTGGAACCACTATTCCTTCAAACATACCCATTTTTGCTTTCCGAGATAATGCTCTCGACTTCCACACATTCTTCAAGGCTCCCAGGATTTTCGCCCCCTCCCCCACACCATGATCCACTTCCACTTCCATGGTTCCATCCGCTGCCAGATCCACTCCCAGATATCTAAAACACTTTAATTCCTCCAGTTTTTCTCCATTCAAACTTACCTCCTAATTGACTTGACCCTCAACCCTACTGTACCTAATAACCTTGCTCTTAATCACATTTACTCTTAACTTTCTTCTTTCACTCACTTTACCAAACTCAGTCACCAGCTTTTGCAGTTTCTCACATGAATCAGCCACCAGAGCTGTATCATCAGCGAACAACAACTGACTCTCTTCCCAAGCTCTCTCATCCACAACAGACTTCATACTTGCCCCTCTTTCCAAAACTCTTGCAATCACCTCCCTAACAACACCATCCATAAACAAATTAAACAAACATGGAGACATCACACACCCCTGCCGCAAACCTACATTCACTGAGAACCAATCACTTCACTCTCTTCCTACACGTACACATGCCTTACATCCTCGATAAAAACTTTTTACTCCTTTTAACAACATGCCTCCCACGCCATATATTCTTAATACCTTCCACAGATCTCTATCAACTCTATCATATGCCTTCTCCAGATCCATAAATGCTACATACAAATCCATTTGCTTTCTAGAATGGGAAACAGAGGAAGGAGTCACGCGGGGAGTGCTCATCCTCCTCGAAGGCTCAGGAAATCCTCCCCTCTCGTTTTTTTTTTTTTTTTTTTTTTTAAAGAAGGAACAGAGAAGGGGGCCAGGTGAGGATATTCCCTCAAAGACCCAGTCCTCTATTCATAACGCTACCTCGCTATCGCGGGAAATGGCGAATAGTACGAAAGAAAAAGATATATATATATATATATATATATATATATATATATATATATATATATATATATATATATATATATATATATATATATATATATATATGCGTGTGTATTGACATATTTCTTCATTTAATCTACTATCCTGGTATGTTCAGATCACAGTCTTCAGTCTTCTTTTCATATTGCGTCTCCTTTCAGTTTCTGTGCAAATTTTTAGACTGAGCTTAAGTGGAATTACTCTTTCTGATATGTCTAAATTTGTGCCTGTATAAGCTCAATTGGGTTAAACCTGCAGAAACTAGGAAGTACTCTAACATATCATGTCCTTGCGCACAGGCTACTACGTCTGTTATATAAGTCTCGTTTTCTTTGTAGGACTTTGGTAATTGTAACAGTTCAGGCTTTGGCAGAGATCGATTGCTGGTGATGTAACCCGAGGATAACCAGTCTATCACTTTAGCATCTTGGAGTTTTGTTTTAGATTTCACAGTGATATGAAGGCAGTATTCACTATTAGGTAAGAGTTGTTATTTGTCCCATGTTTTAAAACTTTCATGGTTCATAGAGTCAATTTAGTTTCCTTTGTTGTCATTTACAAATCTGAACACGAGTAACATCCATGTTATAGGGCCGTGCGCACTCCCATTCTATAAAACAATGAAACGAAAACCTTAACCGGTTTTCGTTCTGTCTACATTCACTTTGGTCAACTCGGGTTTCATCTAAAAGTACCTTCGGCCTGCGGTTGATAGGGCGGCTACTTTTTCTATTGTTTTTAATTAACCTGAGACACTTGTTCCTCGCGACCATTATGTCATCCCTCACCAGAGAAAGTGTCCTGCCACTTGACACTTTCTTATATCTTAGCCCAACTTCCCGAACAGCTTTCCTCTGTGTCGTCTTCCCACCTTCAGGTTTCAGTGGATGTTCCTTCACTTCTTTAAGCAATAGAATTTCTTTCCTAATTCACTCCTTGTAGAAATCGTCCAACTCACTCAGTACACGTCTTTTCATGGCGTTGTATGTGACGAATGATGTGGGGTAGGGTTTGCAGCCAGACGCCTGTCTCTTTATCATCTCTACGCGGCGCTTAAGGACACTTGCGTGGCCGCGGCAGTTTTCTAGGCGATCTCTGTGCTCGATTCGGCTCCCCATTGCCGACTGAAGTGGCGATGGTCATTCATGACGGCACTACGAGTCTGACTCCGTAAATGTGCCCATCAGCTATGCTTTCCAACACCAATTCCTCTCGGTATGTAGACGTGAATAGCATTGCTCTGAAAATCAAACAATTCCATACGGTCGTCCGCTGCTAACTAATGTTTAAAAGTAAATATCAATAACTGTATCACGGAGAGTATTGTATTTCTCTAGTTTCAGTTTATTGTCAGCTAATCAAAACAGCCACGTGATTCAATAACAAACTATATAAGAGATGGATGTAGCCCACAGGTCCGTCGAACCATAGGTCTTTTTTCCCGAGCTATTGTTATGGCCATTAGCAAGTGATCCGACTCTGGACGAGACCCTCGAATGATCCTGACTGTAGCACCGAATTATAAAGTGATAACGTTGATCCTGGTCACTCCTGTGACTGTCTTGACACCGATCGTCGATCATCCTTTATAACACTGTTTAATCTATTTCATTTGTCTAGGATATAAACATATTGTCTAGACTGACATCCACTTCTCTCCTTATAAAATTCATTTCAGATTGAAACTAGCTGCTCATATAGCAATGGATATTTGTATGCAAAGAATATCATGTGAAATCACGAAATGCTGTAGATTTATTGAGTTCCCCACACTTGTATCACCCAGCTATCAGCTCTCTGCACAACCTCTCTACGGCTCCAGGCGTTTGAGTTCAGTGGACAGAGTACAATCGTCTTCTATGACATGCAGTTACGTGTTAATGTTCGTGGTGTATTTAAACTTGAACCCCTGGCCTTTGGTCCTTAGTAGACCGCAATGATTCACGAGAAACAACTAATGATCCTCCACACTCCACTTTGCCTCAGGCCTGGTATGTACCAGCCTCCCTCTCATCCAGTCTACGATATCCCTCGATTATCCCCCCACCGCATCCCTTTCTCCCTTCGCTTCCCTCTTGTTTTGGAATGAGTCAGACCAGGGTAAAGGGTTTAGTGGTAATTGGATTGGATTCTGAGTGGAATCCAATTTGGGTAACCTGACTCGCTAGTTTGCATCGCTTACAAAATGATGTTAGTCATTTCCTCCCTCAGACAGACCCTGAGTGAATGTCAGTCAGCTTCTAAGAGGACAGTAATAGGGCAAAGTTTCTTCAGTACGCTTTAGACTCTCCCACGAAATTTGTAACTTCATTCATATCCTGTAACCGCCGAACCTTTCAACTGTAATACATACAATCAAATTCCATGATCAGTATCACTTTTTTCCTTTATTACACTTGAGTCCAGTAGAAAATAAGAGGAATGATGTACATCTGTAGCACAATTGAACTTCACTTTTCCGAAAGGGTTCAGTCGCTAACCGCTGATGATACTGTGTTGGAAATGAAATGCTTGAGGACAGTATGTCGTGCGAGGTGGTTTGATCCAGTAAGTAATGAAGGGGAAGGAGATATGTGTGGATATAAAAAGTGTGTGGTTAGGAGAACAGGAGAAAGTGTGTTAAAGTGATAAAGTGAATGAGAAGAGGTTTACAAAGAGGATATATGTTTCAGAGGTGTAAGGAACAAGATGAACCGGGAGACCAAATTAGAGGGGGAAAGATGGAGTAGAAACAATTTTGAGCGATCGGGGCCTGAACATGCAGGAGAGTGAAAGGCGTGCACGGAATAGAGTGAATTTGAACGAATCTGGTATGCTAGGATCGACGTACTATCAGTGGAATGAACTAGAGCATGTGAAACGTTCATTCCATTGAAAAAGGGGACATATGTTTCAGAGGTGAAGGGAACAAGGGGAACCGGGAGACCAAATTTGAGGTGGAAGGATGGAGTAGAAACTATTTTGAGCGAACGGGGCCTGAGCATGCAGGAGGGTGAAAGGTGTGCACGGAATAGAGTGAATTGGACAGATCTTAGTATACTACGGTCGACATACCGTCAAAGAAATGATTCAAAGCACGTGAAACGTCTGAGTGTAAACCATCGAAAGGTGTGTGGGGTCTGAACGTAGATAGGAAGTTGTGATTTCGGTGCATTACACATGACAGCTCGTGTATAGATGTGAGCGGATGTGGCCTCGCTTCGTCTGTTTACTGGCGCTACCTCGCTGACGCATGGGATTGCGATGCTGTTTCCTGTGGGGCGGGTTGATGCCGAGAGGTGGATGAAGGAGAGTAAGTATGAATTGTACACATGTATATATGTATATGTATATGAAGTGTGATGTTAATTTTGATTTCAAACTTCTTAGCTTTGCTGTTTCCTTACTTTTAACAAAAGTTCCAGTTGATGACCTTTTAGAATATTTATTTGGTCTCTTGGATGATACTGATTTACCTGTTTCCAAGTTTGTTTTCATTGAACTGATATAATTGTGCATAAAAGACTGCATATTTCAATTCAATGGAGACTATTGTGTTCAAAATTTGGTATAGCGATGGTTAACCCTCTTTCACCTGTACTAAGTAAGCTTCATATGGAACATTTTGATACAAAATTACTAAAGGATATCATACCTTCTAATGCAATTTGGTTTAGGTATGTGGATGATGTTCTTTGTGTTTAGCGAACAAATGAAAATTTACAAATACTTCTCCCTTACTTAACAATTTAGTACCTTCCATCAAATCTACTGTAGAAAATAAAGATAATGGTATGTTACCATTTTTGGATTGCATTATCTATAGGCAAGGAATTAAGCTTAAGTTTAGCATATACAGAAAACCTACCAATGTATGCTCATATATCCATTATTACTCATCTCAACATTTCAGAAATAAGTTATCGTCATTTCAATCTATATTACTTAGAGAATTACATAAATGCAGTCCAGAGTATATTGATGATGAGTTTGAAAAGATATATTCTATTGGATCTAAGTTAAAGTACCCTAGATATTTCATTGATAAGAAATCATTTTATAGAGTTGAGCCCAAACCTCCCATTGACACCAAGAATCTTTTAGTTCTACCTTTTGATAATAATTTCACTTTACTTCCCATGTTCTTAAATCCTTTGATGTAAATAATGCCTTCAGCAAAAATAATACTATAAAGAATATCCTAATCAGGAACTCACCAGAAAATTTTCCTGGGTCCATCTGTAAAGTGCCATGTAGAAATTATAATAAGTTTTATGTTGGACTGACTGGTAAGGATCTTTCTGTTAGACTTAAGCAACATCAGTGTAGTATAAGAACGGGACAAGAATTAAACGCCTTCTTTAATCATGTTAAAAACGATGATTATGGTATTGACTCAGTTATCAACTCTAACACTATTACTACGAGAAATATCATTGAATCTTCTACTATCAAATACACAAAGAATTATGATCTTAATATTAGTAATGATCTATAAAAATTGTATAACTTTATTGTTGATAAAATATGTATAACAATTCACCTTCGTGTACACGTAATTTGTTTATGATACGCTCGATGTCTGTCTTTGAGAATCGCATGGTTACTAAATAGTGTCCTATCTACGTCTCACCGTTCTATATTAACGGATTATTATATTTCTCTCTTGTGTCTACCCTGATGATGTGATTATTACACGAAACGGCACTTGGCAACTTATTGTGTTCCACTTTCCCCTTGGAAGGCGATAACATTATCTCGGGAAGCAAAAATGGATATGCTTAAAGGAATAGTGGTACCAAACATGTTATATAGTTGCAAGAATCGGTCAATACATAATGTTGTTGCAGAGGAGGGTGGATGTGTTGGATATGAGATGCTTGAGGAAAATATGTGGTGTAAGGCGGTTTGATCGAGTTAGTAATGAAAGGGTAAGAAAGATGTATGGTAATGAATAGAGCGTTGTTGAGAAAGCAGAGAAGGGTGCTTTGAAATGGTTTAGTCACATGGAAAGAATGAATAACGAAACATTGACAAAGAAGATATATGTGTCATAGGCGGAGTAAACGAGGAGAAATGGGAGAACAAGTTGGAGGTGGAACATGATACGAAAAATATGTGGTATGAGGTGGTTTGATCGAGCAAGTAATAAAAGGATAAAAGAAATGTGTGGTGATAAAAAGAGTGTTATTGAGAGAGCTGAAGAGGATGTTTTGAAATGGTTTCGTCATATGGAGAGAATAAGTGAGGAAAGATTGATCAAGAGGATATATGTGTCAGAGGTGGAGGAAAAGAGAAGTGGGAGACCAAATTGGAGGTGGAAAGATGGAGTGAAAAAGATTTTGAGTGATCGGGGCCTGAACGGGCAGGAGGGTGAAAGACGTGCAAAGAATAGAGTGAATTGGAACGATGTGGTATACCGGGGTCGACGTGCTGTCAATGGATTGAACCAGGGCGTGTGAAACGTCTTGGGTAAACCATGGGAATTTCTGTGGGGCCTGGATGTAGAAAAGGAGTTGCGGTTTTGGTGCATTATACATGAGAGATAGAGACTGATTTTGAACGAATGTCGCCTTTTTTGTCTTTTCCTAGGGCTACCTCGCGCACATGCGGGGGGAGGGTATTTTTTATCTCTCAACCATACTGTACCTAATAGCCTTTCTATAATTTACAATTACTTTAACCTTTCTTCCGTCACACAATTTACGAAACTCACTCACCAGCTTCTGCAATTTCTCTCCCGAATCAGCCACCAGCGCTGTACCATCTGTCATAAGCCTTCTCTAAATCCATAAATGCTACATACAAATCCATTTGCTTTTCTCAGTATTTCTCACATACATTCTTCAAAGCTAACCCCTGATCCACACATCATCTACCACTTCTGAAAGCACACTGTTCTTCCAAAATCCGATGCTCTGTACATGCGTTCACCTTCTCAATCAATACCCATCCATATAATTTTCCAGGAATACTCAACAAACTTATACCTCTGTAATTTGAACGCTCACTTTTATCCCCTTTGCATTTGTACAGTGGCACTATGCAAGCACTCTGCCAATCCTCAGGCACCTCACCATGAGTCATACATACAAAAAATAGCCTTACCTACCTGTCAACAATACTGTCAACCCTTTTTTAATAAATTACACTGCAATACCATCCAAACAGACATCTTCCACAAAGCTTTTACTATACCTTCTCTGTTTACCAAATCATTCTCCCTAACCCTCTCAATATGCACACCAATTCGACCAAAGCACCGTATATCTGCCACTCTATCATCAAACACATTTAACAAACCTTCAAAATACTCACTCCATCTCCTTCTCACATCACCACTACTTATCACCTCTCCATTAGCCAGCTTCACTGAAGTTCACATTTGTTCCCTTGTCTTACGCACTTTTTTTACCTCCTTCTAAAACATCTTTTTATTTTCCCTAGAATTTAATGATACTTTCTCACCCCACTTCTCATTTGCCCTATTTTTCACCTCTGTCACCTGTCTCTAGACCTCGTGCCTCTTTCTTTTATACATCTCCCATTTTCATTATTTCCCTGCAAATATCGTCCAAATGCCATTCTTCTCTTTCACTAATAATCTATCTTCCTCCTCCCACCACTCAGTACCCTTTCTCATCTGCCCACCTCCCGCGCTTCTCATTCGCAAGCCATCACTGCTCCCCTAAATGCATCCCATTCCTCCCCAGCTCCCCCTACGTCTTTTGTTCTCACCTTTTTCCATTCTGTATTCAGTCTCTCCTGGTTCTTCCTCACGCAAGTCTCCTTCCAAAACTCACTTACTCTCATCACTTTCTTCACCTCAACATTCTCTCGTCTTTTCTGAAAAGCACTACATATCATAAGCTTCGCCTCCACACGATAATGATCAGACATCCCTCCAGTTGCATTTCTCGGCACATTAACCTCCAAAAGTCTCTCTTTCGCGCGCCTATCAATTAACACGAAGTCCAATAACACTCTCTGTCCATTTCACCTACTTACATACGTATACTTTTATATATATCTCTTTTTTTAAACCAGGTATTCCCAATCATCAGTCCATTTTCAGTACATAAATCTACAGGCTTTTCACCATATCCATCTACAGCACTGAACACCCCACGTACACCAATTATTCCCTCAACTGCCACATTTCTCACCTTTGCATTCAAACCACCCATTACTATAACCTGGTCTCGTGCATCAAAGCTACTAACACACTCACTCAGCTGCTCCCAAAACACTTGCCTTTCATAATCTTTCTTTTCATGCCCAGGTGCATATACACCAGTAAAAACACATCTCTCTCCGTCCACATTTAGTGTTACTCATATCAATCTAGAGTTTATTTTCATACACTCTATCACATACTCCAACCACCATCTTTCAGGAGTAGTGCTACTCCTTCCCTTCCTCTTGTCCCCTCACTGACCCCTGACTTCACTCCCAAGACATTCCTAAACCTTTCTTCCCCTTTACCCTTGAGCTTCGTTTCAGAGCCAAAACATCTAGTTTCCTTTCCTAAAACGTACTACCAATCCCTCCTTTTTCTTATTTCGGTTACATCCACACACATTTAGACACCCCAATCTGAGCATTTAAAGAGGATGAGCACTCCCTGCGTGACTCCTTCTTCTGTTCCCCTCTTTAAAAAATTAAAATATAAGGCGGGGAGGGTTTCCAGCACTCCACTCCCGTTTAGTTGCCTTCTACGACACGTGAGGAATGCGTGTTATTTATACGTTCTCCCCTATCCCCATGGATAATATATATATTATTTTATTTATTTATTTTGCTTTGTCGCTGTCTCCCGCGTTAGCGAGGTAGCCCAACCCGCCCACATACACATGTATATACATGCACGTCCACACACGCAAATATACATACCTATACATCTCAATGTACACATATATATACACACACAGACATATACATATATACACATGTACATAATTCATACTGTCTGCCTTTATTTGTTCCCATCGCCACCTCGCCACACATGGAATAACAACCCCCTCCCCCCTCATGTGCGCGAGGTAGCGCTAGGAAAACACACCAAAGGCCCCATTCGTTCACACTAAGTCTCTAGCTGTCATGTAATAATGCACCGAAACCACAGCTCCCTTCCCACATCCAGGCCCCACACAACTTTCCATGGTTTACCCCAGACGCTTCACATGCCCTGGTTCAATCCATTGACAGCACGTCGACCCCGGTATACCACATCGTTCCAATTCACTCTATTCCTTTAACGCCTTTCACCCTCCTGCATGTTCAGGCCCCGATCACACAAAATCTTCTTCACTACATCTTTCCACCTCCAATTTGGTCTCCCACTTCTCCTCGTTCCCTCCACCTCAGACACATATATATTCTTGGTCAATCTTTCCTCATTCATTATCTCCATGTGAACAAACCATTTCAAAACACCCTCTTCTGCTCTCTCAACCGCACTCTTTTTATTTCCACACATCTCTCTTACCCTTACATTACTTACTCGATCAAACCACCTCACACCACATATTGTCGTCAAACATCTCATTTCCAGCACATCCACCCTCCTGCGCACAACTCTATCCATAGCCCACGCCTCGCAACCATACAACATTGTTGGAAACACTATTCCTTCAAACATACCCATTTTTGCCTTCCGAGATAATGTTCTCGACTTCCAAACATTCTTCAAGGCTCCCAGAATTTTCGCATCCTCCCCCACCCTATGATTCACCTCCGCTTCCATGGTTCCATCCGCTGCCAGATCCACTCCCAGATATCTAAAACACTTTACTTCCTCCAGTTTTTCTCAATGCAAACTTACCTCCAAATTGACTTGACCCTCAACCCTACTGAACCTAATAACCTTGCTCTTATTCACATTTACTCTTATTTTTCTTCTTTCACACACTTTACCAAACACAGTCACCAGCTTCTGCAGTTTCTTACATAAATCAGCCACCAGCGCTGTATCATCAGCGAACAACAACTGACTCACTTCCCAAGCTCTCTCATCCACAACAGACTGCATACGTGCCCCTCTTTCCAAAACTCTTGCATTCACCTCCCTAACAACCCCAGCCATAAACAAATTAAATAACCATGGAGACATCACACACCCCTGCCGCAAACCTACATTCACTGAGAGCCAATCACTTTCCTCTCTTCCTACACGTACACATGCCTTACATCCTCGATAAAAACTTTTCACTGCTTTTAACAACTTCCCTTACACACCATATATTCTTAAAACCTTCCACAGAACATCTCTATCAACTCTATCATATGCCTTCTCCAGATCCATAAATGCTACATACAAATCCATTTGTTTTTCTAAGTATTTCTCACATACATTCTTCAAAGCAAACACCTGATCCACACATCCTCTACCACTTCCGAAACCACACTGCTCTTCCCCAATCTGATGCTCTGTACATGCCTTCATCCTCTCAATTAATACCCTCCCATATAATTTACCAGATATTCTCAAGAAACTTATACCTCTTTAATTTGAGCACTCACTCTTATCCCCTTTGACTTTGTTCAGTGGCACTAAGAAAGCATTCCGCCAAAACTCAGGCACTTCACCATGAGTCATACATACATCAAATAACCTTACCAACCAGTCAAAAATACAGTCACCCCCTTTTTTTAATAAATTCCACTGCAATAACATCCAAAACTGCTGCCTTGCCGGCTTTCATCTTCCGTAAAGCTTTTACTACCTCTGCTCAATTTACCAAATCATTTTCCCTAACCCTCTCACTTTGCACACCACCTCGACCAAAACTCCCTATATCTGCCACTCTGTCATCAAACACATTCAACAAACCTTCAAAATACTCACTCTGTGTCCGTCTCACACCATCACTACTTGTTATCACCTCCCCGTTAGCCACATTCACTGAAGTTCCCATTTGCTCCCTTGTTTTACGCACTTTATTTACCTCCTTCCAAAACATCTTTTTATTCTCCCTGAAATTTAATGATACTCTCTCACCCCAACTCTCATTTGCCCTCTTTTTCAACTCTTGCACCTTTCTCTTCACCTACTGCTTCTTTCTTTTATACCTCTCCCACTCATATGCATTATTTCCCGGCAAAAATCGTCCAAATGCCTCTCTCTTCTCTTTCACTAATAATCTTACTTCTTCATGCCACCACTCACTACCTTTTCTAATCAACCCACCTCCCACGCTTCTCATGCCACAAGCATCTTTTGCGCAAGCCATCACTGCTTCCCTAAATACATCCCATTCCTCCCCCAATCCCCTTACCTCCTTTGTTCTCACCTTTTTCCATTCTGTACTCAGTCTCTTCTGGTACTTCCTCTCACAAGTCTCCTTCCCAAGCTCCCTTACTATCACCACTCTTTTCACCCCAACATTCTCTCTTCTTTTCTGAAAACCCCCACAAATCTTCACCTTCGCCTCAATAAGATAATGATCAGACATCCCTCCAGTTGCACCTCTCTGCACATTTACATCGAAAAGTCTCACTTTCGTGCGTCTATCAATTAACACGTAATCCAATAACGCTCTCTGGCCATCTCTCTTACTTACATACGTATACTTATGTATATCTCGCATCTTAAACCAGGTATTCCCAATCACCAGTACTTTTTCAACACATAAATCTACAAGCTCTTCACCATTTCCATTTACAACACTGAACACTCCATGTATACCAATTATTCCCTCAACTGCCACATTACTCACCTCTGCATTCAAATCACCCATCACTATAAGCCGGTCTTGTGCATCAAAACGACTAACACACTCATTCAGCTGCTCCCAAAACACTTGCCTCTCGTGATCTTTCTTCTCGTGCCCAGGTGCATATGCTCCAATAATCACCCATCTCTCTCCATCAACTTTCAGTTTTACCCCTATCAATCTAGAATTTACTTTCTTACACTCTATGACATACTCCCACAACTCCTGATTCAGGGGTAGTGGTACTCCTTCCGTTGCTCTTGTCCTCTCACTAACCCCTGACTTTACTCCCAAGATATTCCCATACCACTCTTCCCCTTTACTCTTGAGCTTTGTTTAACTCAGAGCTAAAACATCCAGTTTCCTTTCCTCAAACATACTACCTATCTCTTCTTTTTTCTCATCTTGGTTACATCCACACATATTTAGACACCCCAATCTGAGCCTTCGAGAAGGATGAGCACTCCTCTCGTGACTTCTTCTTCTGTTTCCCCTTTTAGAAACTTAAAATACAAGAAGGGGAGGGTTTCTGGGCCCCCGCTCCGGTCCCCTTTAGTCGCCTTGTACGACACGTGACGAAGTATTCTTTCTCTCCTATCCCCAGGGATAGATAATATATGTATATATATATATATATATATATATATATATATATATATATATATATATATATATATATATATATATATATATATATATATATATATATATGTATAAATATATATATATATATATATATATATATATATATATATATATATATATATCGTTTTTCTTTTAAACTATTCGCCATTTCCCGCGTTAGCGAGGTAGCGTTAAGAAAAGAGGACTGGGCCTTTTTTGGAATATCCTCACCTGGCCCCCTCTGTTCCTTCTTTTGGAAAAAAAAACAAAAAAAACAAGAGGGGAGGATTTCCAGCCCCCGCTCCCTCCCCTTTTAGTCGCCTTCTACGACACGCAGGGAATACGTGGGAAGTATTCTTAATCCCCTATCCCCAGGGATAACATATATATATATTTATATATATATATATATATATATATATATATATATATATATATATATATATATATATATATATATATATATATATATATATATATTTATTTATTTGATTTTCCTTTGTCGCTGTCTCCCGCGTCTGCGAGGTAGCGCAAGGAAACAGACGAAAGAAATGACCCAACCCACCCCCATTCACAATGTATATACAAACACTTCCACACACGCAAATATACATACCAATACATCTCAATGTACACATATTTATACACACAGACACATACATATATACCCATGCACACAATTCACACTGTCTGCCTTTATTCATTCCCATCGCCACCTTGCTACACATGGAATACCATCCCCCTCCCCTCATATGTGCGAGGTAGCACTAGGAAAAGACAACAAAGGCCCCATTCGTTCACACTCAGTCTCTAGCTGTCATGCAATAATGCTCGAAACCACAGCTCCCTTTCCATATCCAGGCCCCACACAACTTTCCATGGTTTATCCCAGACGCTTCACATGCCCTGATTCAATCCACTGACAGCAGGTCAACCCGGTATACCACATCGATTCAATTCACTCTATTCCTTACCCTCCCTTCACCCTCCTGCATGTTCAAGCCCCGATCACTCAAAATCTTTTTCACTCCATCTTTCCACCTCCAATTTGGTCTCCCACTTCTCGTTCCCTCCAAATCCGACACATATATCCTCTTGGTCAATCTTTCCTCACTCATTCTCTCCAAGTGCCCAAACCATTTCAAAACACCCTCTTCTGCTCTCTCAACCACGCTCTTTTTATTTCCACACATCTCTCTTACCCCTATATTACTCACTCGATCAAACCACCTCACACCACACATTGTCCTCAAACATCTCATTTCTAGCACATCCACCCTCCTGCGCAAAACTCTATCCATAGCCCAGGCCTCGCAACCATACAACATTGTTGGAACCACTATTCCTTCAAATATACCCATTTTTGCTTTATGAGATAACGTTCTCGACTTCCACACATTCTTCAAATCTCCCAGGATTTTCGCCCCATCCCCCACCCTATGATTCACGTCCGCTTCCATGGTTCCATCCGCTGACAGTTCCACTCCCAGATATCTAAAACACTTTACTTCCTCCAGTTTTTCTCCATTCAAACTTACCTCCTAAGTGACTTGACCCTCAACCCTACTGTACCTAATAACCTTGCTCTTATTATCATTTACTCTTAACTTTCTTCTTTCACACACTTTACCAAACTCAGTCACCAGCTTCTGCAGTTTCTCACATGAATCAGCGACTAGCGCTGTATCATCAGCGAACAACAACTGACTCACTTCCCAAGCTCTCTCATCCACAACAAACTTCATATTTACCCCTCTTTCCAAAACTCTTGCATTTACCTCCCTAACAACACCATCCATAAACAAATTAAACAACCATGGAGACCTCACACACCCCTGCCGCAAACCTACATTCACTGAGAACCAATCACTCTCCTCTCTTCCTACACGTACACATGCCTTACATCCTCGATAAAAACCTTTCATTGTTTCTAACAACTTGCCTCCTACACCATATTTTCTTTATATATATATATATATATATATATATATATATATATATATATATATATATATATATATGTATATTCTCAGTGGATGTAGCTTTGCGGCAGGGGTGTGTGATGTCTCCATGGTTGTTTAATTTGTTTATGGATGGGGTTGTTAGGGAGGTGAATGAAAGAGTTTTGGAAAGAGGGGCAAGTATGAAGTCTGTTGGGGATGAGAGAGCTGGGGAAGTGAGTCAGTTGTTGTTCGCTGATGATACAGCTCTGGTGGCTGATTCATATGAGAAACTGCAGAAGCTGGTGACTGAGTTTGGTAAAGTGTTTGAAAGAAGAAAGTTAAGGGTAAATGTGAATAAGAGCAAGGTTATTAGGTTCAGTAGGGCTTAGGGTCAAGTCAATTGGGAGGTAAGTTTGAATGGAGAGAAACTGAAGGAGGTGAAGTGTTTTAGATATCTGGGAGTGCATCTGGCAGCGGATGGAAATATGGAAGCGGAAGTGGATCATAGGGTGGGGGAGGGGTCGAAAATTCTAGGAGCCTTGAAGAATGTGTCGAAGTCGAGAACATTATTTCGGAAAGCAAAAATGGGTATGTTTGAAGGAATAGTTGTTCCAACAATGTTGTATGGTTGCGAGGAGTGGGCTATGGATTGAGTTGTGCGCAGGAGGATGGATGTGCTGGAAATGAGATGTTTGAGGACAATGTGTGGTGTGAGGTGGTTTGATCGAGTAAGTAACGTAAGGGTAAGTGAGATGTGTGGAAATAAAAAGAGAGTGGTTGAGAGAGCAGAAGAGGGTGTTGAAGTGGTTTGCGCACATGGAGAGAATGAGTGAGGAAAGATTGACCAAGAGGATATATGTGTCGGAGGTGGAGGGAACGAGGAGAAGAGGGAGACCAAATTGGAGGTGGAAAGATGGAGTGAAAAAGATTTTGTGTGATCGGGGCCTGAACATGAAGGAGGGTGAAAGGAGGGCAAGGAATAGTGTGAATTGGAGCGATGTGGTATACCGGGGTTGACGTGCTGTCAGTGGATTGAATCAAGGCATGTGAAGCGTCTGGGGTAAACCATGGAAAGCTGTGTAGGTATGTATATTTGCGTGTGTGGACGTATGTATATACATGTGTATGGGGGGTTGGGCCATTTCTTTCGTCTGTTTCCTTGCGCTACCTCGCAAACGCGGGAGACAGCGACAAAGTATAATAAAAAAAAAATAATGACTCATGGTGAGGTGCCTGAGGATTGGCGGAATGCGTGCATAGTGCCATTGTACAAAGTTAAAGGGGATAAGAGTGAGTGCTCAAATTACAGAGGTATAAGTGTGTTGAGTATTCCTGGTAAATTATATGGTAGGGTATTGATTGAAAGGGTGAAGGCATGTACAGAGCATCAGATTGGGGAAGAGCAGTGTGGTTTCAGAAGTGGTAGAGGATGTGTGGACCGGGTGTTTGCTTTGAAGAATGTATCTGAGAAATACTTAGAAAAGCAAATAGATTTGTATGTACCATTTATGGGTCTGGAGAAGGCAAATGATAGAGTTGATAGAGATGCTTTGTGGAAGGTATTAAGAATATATGGTGTGGGAGGCAAGTTGTTAGATGCAGTGAAAAGTTTTTATCGAGGATATCAGGCGTGTGGACGTGTAGGAAGAGAGGAAAGTGATTGGTTCTCAGTGAATGTAGGTTTGGGGCAGGGGTTGTGATGTCTCCATGGTTGTTTAATTTGTTTATGAATGGGGTTGTTAGGGAGATAAATGCAAGAGTTTTGGAAAGAGGGGCAAGTATGAAGTCTGTTGTGGATGAGAGAGCTTTGGAAGTGAGTCAGTTGTTGTTCGCTGATGATACGCCGCTGGTGGCTGATTCATGTGAGAAACTGCAGAAGCTGATGACTAAGTTTGGTAAAGTGTGTGAAAGAAGAAAGTTAAGAGTAAATGTGAATAAAAGCAAGGTTATTAGGTGCAGTAGGGTTGAGGGTCAAGTCAATTGGGAGGTAAGTTTCAATGGAGCAAAACTGGAGGAAGTAAAGTGTTTTAGATATCTGAGAGTGCATCTGGCAGCGGATGGAACCATGGAAGCGGAAGTGGATCATAGGGTGGGGGAGGGGGCGAAAATCCTGGGAGCCTTAAAGAATGTGTGGAAGTCGAGAACATTATCTCGGAAAGCAAAAATGGGTATGTTTGAAGGAATAGTGGTTCCAACAATGTTGTATGGTTGCGAGGCGTGGGCTATGGATAGAGTTGTGCGCAGGAGGATGGATATGCTGGAAATGAGATGTTTGAGGACAATGTGTGGTTTGAGGTGGTTTCATCGAGTAAACGTAAGGGTAAGAGAGATGTGTGGAAATAAAAAGAGCGTGGTGAGAGAGCAGAAGAGGGTGTTTTGAAATGGTTTGGGCACATGGAGAGAATGAGTGAGGAAATATTGACCAAGAGGATATATGTGTTGGAGGTGGAGGAACGAGAAGTGGGTGACCAAATTGGAGGTGGAAAGATGGAGTGAAAAAGATTTTGTGTGATCGGGGCCTGAACATGCAGGAGGGTGAAAGGAGGGCAAGGATTAGAGTGAATTGGATCGATATGGTATACCGGGGTTGACCTGCTGTCAGTGGATTGAATCAGGGCATGTGAAGCGTCTGGGGTAAACCATGGAAAGCTGTGTAGGTATGTATATTTGCGTGTGTGGAAGTATGTATATACATGTGTATGAGGGTGGGTTTTGCCATTTCTTTCGTGTGTTTCCTTGCGCTACCTCGCAAACACGGGAGACAGCGACAAAACAAAAAAAAAGAAAAAAAAGAAAAAAAAAAAATATATATATATATATATATATATATATATATATATATATATATATATATATATATATATATATATATATATATATATATATATATATATATATATATATACATATATATATATATATATATATATATATATATATATATATATATATATATATATATATATATATATATTTTTTTTTTTTTTTTGCTTTGTTGCTGTCTCCCGCGTTAGCGAGGTAGCGCAAGGAAACAGACGAAAGAATGGCCCAACAAGCCAACATCCACATGTATATACATACAAGTCCACACATTCAAATATACATTCCTATACATCTCAATGTACATATATATATATATATGCACACAGAGCCATATACATATATACAGATGTACATAATTCATACTGTCTGTCTTTATTTGTTCCCAGCGCCACCTTGCCACATATGGAATAACAACTCCCTCCCTCCTAAGGCCCCTTTCGTTCACACTCAGTCTCTAGTTGTTATGTAATAATGCACCGAAACTACAGCTCCCTTTCCACATCCAGGCCCAACACAACTTTCCATGGTTTACCCCAGACGCTTCTCATGCCCTGGTTCAATCCATTGACAGCAAGTCGACCTCGGCATACCACATCGTTCCAATTCACATTATTCCTTGCACGCCTTTCACACTCCTGCATGTTCAGGCCCCGATCACTCAAAATCTTTTTCACTCCATCTTTCGACCTCCAATTTGGTCTCCCACTTCTCTTCGTTCCCTCTACCTCTGACACATATATCCTCTTGGTCAATCTTTCCTCACTCATACTCTCCATGTGACCAAACCATTTCAAAACACACTATTCTGCTCTCTCAACCACATTCTTTTTATTTCCACACACCTCTCTTACCCTTACATTACTTACTGGATCAAACCACCTCAAACCACATCTTGTCCTCAAACATCTCATTTCCAGCACATTCACCCTTCTGCGCACAACTCTATCCATAGCCCACGCCTCGCAACCATACAACATTGTTGGAACCACTATTCTATCAAACATACCCATTTTTGCTTTTCGAAATAATGTTATCGACTTCCAAACATTCTTCAAGGCTCCCAGAATTTTCGCCCCCTCCCCCACCCTATGATCCACTTCCGCTTTCATGGTTCCATCCGCTGCCAGATCCACTCCCAGATATCTAAAATACTTTAAATCCTCCAGTTTTTCTCCATTCAAACTTACCTCCCAATTCACTTGACTCTCAACCCTACTGTACCTAATAACCTTGCTCTTATTCACATTTACTCTTAACTTTCTTCTTTCACACACTTTACCAAACTCAGTTATCAGCTTCTGCAGTTTCTTACATGAATCAGCCACCAGCGCTGTATCATCAGCGAACAACAACTGACTTACTTCCCAAGCTCTCTCATCCACAACAGACTTCTTACTTGCCCCTCTTTCCAAAACTCTTGCATTCACCTACCTAACAAACCCATCCATAAAAAAAATTAAACAAACATGGAGACATCACATACCCCTGCCGCAAACGTACATTCACTGAGAACCAATCACTTTCCCCTCTTCCTACACGTACACATGCCTTACATCCTCGATAAAAACTTTTCACTGTTTCTAACAACTTGCCTCCCACACCATATAATCTTAAAACCTTCTACAGATCATCTCTATCAACTCTGTCATATGCCTTCTCCAGATCCATAAATGCTACATACAAATCCATTTGTTTTTCTAAGTATTTCTCACATACATTCTTCAAAGCAAACACCTGATCCACACATCCCATACCACTTCTGAAACCACTCTGCTCTTCGCCAATCTGATGCTCTGTACATGCCTTCACCCTCTCAATCAATACCCTCCCATATAATTTACCAGGAATACTCAACAAACTTATACCTCTGTAATTTGAGCACTGACTCTTATCCCCTTTGCCTTCGTACAATGGCATTATGCACGCATTCCGAGAATTCTCAGGGACCTCACCATGAATCATACATACATTAAATAACCTTTCCAACCAGTCAACAATACAGTCACCCCCTTTTTTAATAAATTCCACTGCAATACCATCTAAACCTGCTGCCTTGCCGGGTTTCATCTTCCGTAAAGCTTTTACTAGCTCTTCCCTATTTACCAAATCATTTTCCCTAACCTTCTCACTTTGCACACCACCTCGACCAAAACACCCTATATCTGCCACTCTATCATCAAACACATTCAACAAACCTTCAAAATACTCACTCCATCTCTTTCTCACATCACCACTACTTGTTTTCACCACTCCATTAGCCCCTTCACTGAAGTTCCCATTTTATATATATATATATATATATATATATATATATATATATATATATATATATATATATTATATATATATATATATATATATATTATATATACTTATGTAAGTAGGAGAGATGGCCAGAGAAACGTTATTGGATTACGTGTTAATTGACAGGCGTGCGAAAGAGAGACTTTTGGATGTTAATGTGCTGAGAGGTGCAACTGGAGGGATGTCTGATCATTATCTTGTGGAGGCTAAGGTGAAGATTTGTAGGGTTTTCAGAAAAGAAGAGTGAATATTGGGGTGAAGAGGGTGGTGAGAGTAAGTGAGCTTGGGAAGGAGACTTGTGTGAGGAAGTACCAGGAGAGACTGATTACAGAATGGAAAAAGGTGAGAACAATGGAAGTAAGGGGAGTGGGGGAGGAATGGGATGTATTTAGGAATCAGTGATGGATTGCGCAAAAGTTGCTTGTGGCATGAGAAGAGTGGGAGGTGGGTTGATTAGAAAGGGTAGTGAGTGGTGGGATGAAGAAGTAAGAGTATTAGTGAAAGAGAAGAGAGAGGCATTTGGACGATTTTTGCAGGGAAAAATGCAGTTGAGTGGGAGATATATAAAAGAAAGAGACAGGAGGTCAAGAGAAAGGTGCAAGAGGTGAAAAAAAGGGCAAATGAGAGTTGGGGTGAGAGAGTATCATTAAATTTTAGGGAGAATAAAAAGATGTTCTGGAAGTAGGTAAATAAAGTGCGTAAGACAAGGGAGCAAATGGGAACTTCAGTGAAGGGCGCAAATGGGGAGGTGATAACAAGTAGTGGTGATGTGAGAAGGAGATGGAGTGAGTATTTTGAAGGTTTGTTGAATGTGTTTGATGATAGAGTGGCAGATATAGGGTGTTTTGGTCGAAGTGGTGTGCAAAGTGAGAGGGTTAAGGAAAATGATTTGGTAAACAGAGAAGAGGTCGTCAAAGCTTTGCGGAAGATGAAAGCCGGCAAGGCAGCAGGTTTGGATGGTATTGCAGTGGAATTTATTAAAAAAGGGGGTGACTGTGTTGTTGACTGGTTGGTAAGGTTATTTAATGTATGTATGACTCATGGTGAGGTGCCTGAGGATTGGCGGAATGCGTGCATAGTGCCATTGTACAAAGGCAAAGGGGAAAAGAGTGAGTGCTCAAATTACAGAGGTATAAGTTTGTTGAGTATTCCTGGTAAATTATATGGGAGGGTATTGATTGAGAGGGTGAAGGCATGTACAGAGCATCAGATTGGGGAAGAGCAGTGTGGTTTCAGAAGTGGTAGAGGATGTGTGGATCAGGTGTTTGCTTTGAAGAATGTATGTGAGAAATACTTAGAAAAGCAAATGGATTTGTATGTAGCATTTATGGATCTAGAGAAGGCATATGATAGAGTTGATAGAGATGCTCTGTGGAAGGTATCAAGAATATATGGTGTGGGAGGAAAGTTGTTAGAAGCAGTGAAAAGTTTTTATCGAGGATGTAAGGCATGTGTACGTGTAGGAAGAGAGGAAAGTGATTGGTTCTCAGTGAATGTAGGTTTGCGGTAGGGGTGTGTGATGTCTCCATGGTTGTTTAATTTGTTTATGGATGGGGTTGTTAGGGAGGTAAATGCAAGAGTTTTGGAAAGAGGGGCAAGTATGAAGTCTGTTGGGGATGAGAGAGCTTGGGAAGTGAGTCAGTTGTTGTTCGCTGATGATACAGCGCTGGTGGCTGATTCATGTGAGAAACTGCAGAAGCTGGTGACTGAGTTTGGTAAAGTGTGTGGAAGAAGAAAGTTAAGAGTTAATGTGAATAAGAGCAAGGTTATTAGGTACAGTAGGGTTGAGGGTCAAGTCAATTGGGAGGTGAGTTTGAATTGAGAAAAACTGGAGGAAGTGAAGTGTTTTAGATATCTGGGAGTGGATCTGGCAGCGGATGGAACCATGGAAGCGGAAGTGGATCATAGGGTGGGGGAGGGGGCGAAAATTCTGGGGGCCTTGAAGAATGTGTGGAAGTCGAGAACATTATCTTGGAAAGCAAAAATGGGTATGTTTGAAGGAATAGTGGTTCCAACAATGTTGTATGGTTGCGAGGAGTGGGCTATGGATAGAGTTGTGCGCAGGAGGATGGATGTGCTGGAAATGAGATGTCTGAGGACAATATGTGGTGTGAGGTGGTTTGATCGAGTAAGTAACGTAAGGGTAAGAGATGTGTGGAAATAAAAAGAGCGTGGTTGAGAGAGCAGAAGAGGGTGTTTTGAAGTGGTTTGGGCACATGGAGAGGATGAGTGAGGAAAGATTGACCAAGAGGATATATGTGTCGGAGGTGGATGGGAACGAGGAGAAGAGGGAGACCAAATTGGAGGTGGAAAGATGGAGGGAAAAAGATTTTGTGTGATCGGGGCCTGAACATGCAGGAGGGTGAAAGGAGGGCAAGGAATAGAGTGAATTGGAGCGATGTGGTATACCGGGGTTGACATGCTGTCAGTGGATTGAATCAAGGCATGTGAAGCGTCTGGGGTAAACCATGGAAAGCTGTGTAGGTATGTATATTTGCGTGTGTGGACGTATGTATATACATGTGTATGGGGGGGTTGGGCCATTTCTTTCGTCTGTTTACCTTGCGCTACCTCGCAAACGCGGGAGACAGCGACAAAGTATAATAAAATATAATAAAATATATATATATATATATATATATATATATTATAATATATATATATATATATATAATATATATATATAATATATGACACACAGAGCCATAGACATAATATACAGATGTCATAATTCCTACTTCTGTCTTATTTTGTTCCCACGCCACCTTGCCACATATGGAAATTAACAACTCCCTCCCTCCTAAGGCCCCCTTTCGTTCCACACTCATGATCCTTAGTTGATTTTATGTAATAATGCACCGAAACTACTGCTCCCCTTTTCCACGTCCAGGCCCAACACAACTTTCCATTGTTTTACCCCAACGCTTCTCATGCCTGGTTCAATCCATTGGACAGCAGTCGAACCTCGCATACCACAACGTTCAATTCACATTATACCCTTGCACGCCATTCACACTCCTGCATGTTCAGCCGCCCCCCCGATCACACAAAATCTTTTTCACAAGATCATCTTTCGACCTCCAACTTGGTCTCCCACTTCTCTTCGTTCCCTCTACCACTGACACATAGACGCTCTTGGGTCAATCATTTCCACACACAAACACTTCTCATGTGACAAAACCATTTCAAAACACCCTATTCAGCTCTCTCAACACATTCATTTTATTTCCACACACCTCTCTACCCTACATATTACTTACTCGAATCAAACCACCACACATACCAAAACATCCTTGTCCCTCAACATCTCAATTCCCAGCGCATCCACCTTCTGCGCACAACACTATCCATAGCCCACGCCTCGCAACCATACAACATTGTTGGAACCACTATTCCATCAAACAACAACCCATTTTTGCTTTTTCGAACTAATGTACTCGATTTCCAAATATATCTTCAAGGCTCCCAGAAATTTCGCCCCCTCCCACACCCTATGATCCACTTCCGCTTACATGGTTTTCAATCCGCTTGCCAGATCCACTCCAGTTAACTAAAAACTTTTACATTCCTCCAGTTTTTCTCCATTCAAACTTACCTCCCAAATGACTGACCTCTCAACCCACTGTAACTAATACCTTGCTCTTATTCACATTTACACTAACTTTCTCTTTCACACACTTGTCACCAAACTCAGTCAACCATCTTCTGCAGTTCTTACATGAATCAGCCACCAGCGCTGTATCATCAGCGAACAAGAACTGACCACGTTCCCAATCTCCTCTCATCCCCAACAGACTTCATACTTTGCCCCTTCTTTTCCAAAACTCTTGCATTCCACCAACCCTAACAAACCCATCCATAAACAATTAAACAAACATGTAGACATCACATACCCCTGCCGCAAACGTACATTCACTGAGAACCAATCACTTTCCTCTCTTCTACACGTACACATGCCTTACATCCTCGATAAAAACTTTTCACTGCCTTCTAACAATTGCCTCCCACACCAGATAATCTTAAAACCTTCTACAAGAGCCAACTCTAATGAACTCTGTCCATATGCCTTCACCAGATCCATAAAGCTCCATACAAATCCATTTGTTTTTTCTAAGAATTTACTTCACATATATTCTTCAAAGCAAACACCTGATCCACACATCCCATACCACTTCTGAAACCACTCTGCCTTCGCAATCTGATCTCTGAACATGCCTTCACCTCTCAATCATACCCTACCCATATAATTTACCAGGAATATCTCAACAAACTTATACGTCGTAATTTTGAGCACTGACTCTTATCCCCTTTGCCTTCGTACAATGGCATGTATGCACGCATTCCGAGAATTCTCAAGGGACCTCACCATGATCATACATACAGTAAATAACCTTTCCAACAGTCCACAATACAGTCACCCCCATTTTTTACTAAATTCCACTTAGCAATACCATCTAAACCTGCTGCCTGCCTGTTTTCATCTTCCGTAAAGCTTTTACTAGCTCTTCCCCTATTTACCAAATCCATTTCCCTAACCTTTCTCACTTTCACAAAGACCAACCTCGACAAAAACACCCCAATATCTGCCACTCTATCATCAAACCCATTCAACAAACTTCAAAATACTCACTCCATCTCTTTCTCACATCACCACTACTTGTTTTTCTACTCACACACTCATTAGCCCCTTCACTGAATTTCCCATTTATATAATAATATATATATATATATAAATATATAATTATATATATATATATATAATATATTAATATATATAAAATATATAATATATATACTTTAAGTAAGTAGAGAGAGATGGCCAAAGAGCGTTATTTGATTACGTGTTAATTGACAGGCGTCGAAAGAGAGACTTTTTGGATGTTAATGTGCGTGAGAGGTGCAACTGTAGGGATGTCTGAATCATATCTTGTGGAGGCTAAGGTGAAGATTTGTATGGGTTTCAGAAAAGAAAAGTGAATATTGGGAGAAGAGGGTGGTGAGAGTAAGTGACTTGGGAAGGAGACTTGTGTGGAGGAAGTACCAGGAGAGACAGATTACAGAAAAGTAAAAGAGGTGATAACAATGGAAGTAAGGTGAGTGGGGGGAGGAATGGGATGTTATTAGGAAATCAGTGATGGAATGCCCAAAGATGCTTGTGGCAATTAGAAGAGTGGGAGTGGGGTTGATTAGAAAGGGTAGTTGAGTGTGGGATGAAGGAAGTAAGTATTAGAGAAAGAGAAGAGAGAGGCATTTGGACGAACTTTTGGCAGGAAAAAAAATGCAGTTGAGTTGGGAGATAATATATAAAATAAAGAGACCGAGGTCAAGAGAAGTGCAAGATGTGAAAAAAAGGGCAAATGAGAGTTTGGGAGTGAGAGAGTAGCATTAAATTTTAGGAGAATACAAAGATGATCTGGAAGTAAGGTACATAAAAGTGCGTAAACAAGGGAGTCAAATGGGAACTTTCATGAAGGGCGCAAATGGGGAGGTGATAACAAGAGTTGTGAGTGTAGAAGAGATGGAGTGAGTATTTTGAAGGTTTGTGAATGTGTATGATGATAGAGTGCAGATAGCAGGAGTTTTGGTCGAAGTGGTGTGCAAAGTGAGAGGGTTAAGGAAAATGATCTTGGTAAATAGAGAAGAGTCGTGAACTTTGCGGAAGATGAAAGCCGGCAAGGCAGCAGGATTGGAGGTATTATGCAGTGGAATTTATTAAAAAAGGGGGTGACTGTGTGTTGACTGGTTGGTACGGTTATTTTAATGTATGTAAATACTCATGTGAGGTGCCTGAGGATTGGCGGAAAGCGTGCTTAGTGCCATTGTAACAAATGCAATGGGGAAAAGAGTGAGTGCTACAAATTACAGAGGTATAATTGTTGAGTATTCCTGGTAAATTATATGGAGAGGTAATTGATTAGATGTGAAGGCAAGTACAGAAGCATCAGATTGGGGAAGGAGCAGTGTGGTATTTTCAGAGTGGTAGAGGAATGTGTGATCAGTGTTTGCTTTGAAGAAATGTATGTGAGAAATACTTAGAAAAGCAAATGGATTTGTATGTAGCATATAAGGATCCTAGAGAAGTGCAATGATAGAGTTGATAGAGATCTCCTGAGGAAGGTATCAAAATATATGGAGGTGGAGGAAAGTTGTTAGAAGCATGAAAAGGTTTTTAACGAGGATGTAAGGCAATGTGTACTGTAGGAAGAGAGGAAAGTTGAATGGTTCTCAGAGAATGTAGATTTGCGTAGGGTGTGTGATGTCTCCATGTTGTTTAATTTGTTTATGGATGGGGTTAGTTAGGGAGGTAAATGCAAAGTTTTGAAAGAGGGGTCAAGTTTAGAAGTCTGTTGGGATAGAAGAAGAGCTTGGGAAGTGAGTCAGTTGTTGTTCGCTGATGATACAGCGCTGGTGGCTGATTCATGTGAGAAACTGCAGAAGCTGGTGACTGAGTTTGGTAAAGTGTGTGGAAGAAGAAAGTTAAGAGTAAATGTGAATAAGAGCAAGGTTATTAGGTACAGTAGGGTTGAGGGTCAAGTCAATTGGGAGGTGAGTTTGAATGGAGAAAAACTGGAGGAAGTGAAGTGTTTTAGATATCTGGGAGTGGATCTGGCAGCGGATGGAACCATGGAAGCGGAAGTGGATCATAGGGTGGGGGAGGGGGCGAAAATTCTGGGAGCCTTGAAGAATGTGTGGAAGTCGAGAACATTATCTCGGAAAGCAAAAATGGGTATGTTTGAAGGAATAGTGGTTCCAACAATGTTGTATGGTTGCGAGGCGTGGGCTATGGATAGAGTTGTGCGCAGGAGGATGGATGTGCTGGAAATGAGATGTTTGAGGACAATGTGTGGTGTGAGGTGGTTTGATCGCGTAATGGTAACGTAAGGGTAAGAGATGTGGTGGAAATAAAAAGAGAGCGTGGTTGAGAGAGCAGAAAGGTGTTTTGAAGTGGTTTGGGCACATGGAGAGGAAGATGAGGAATATTGACCAAGAGGGATATATGTGTCTGAGGTGAGAGGAACGAGGAGAAGAGGGCAGACCAAATTGGAGTGGAAAGATGGAGGGGAAAAAGATTTTGTTCTGATCGGGGCCTGAACATGCAGGAGGTGAAAGGAGGGCAAGGAATAGAGTGAATTGGCGCGATGTGGTAATACCGGGGTTGACAAGCTGTCATTTGAATGATCAAGGCATGTGAAGCGACTGGGGTTAACCCATGAAACATGTGAATGATGTATATTTGCGTGTGTGGACGTATGTATATACATGTGAATGGGGGGTTTGGGCCTTTTCCTTCGTCTGTTACCTTGCGCTACCTCGCAAACGCGAGACAAGCGCAAAGTATAATAAAAATTTAATAAAAATATATATATATATATATATATATATATATATATCTCTCTATATATATATATATATATATCTAAATATTAATTGTTCAAAGGTTCATACACCTACTTGCCTTTTTCCCCGTGAGCGAGTATCGTTAAGAAGAGAGAACGAGCCTATGAGGGAATATCCTCGACTTGGCCCCTCGTCTGTTCCTTCTTTTGGAAAATAAAGAAAAAGAAGGGAGGATTTCCAGCCCCCCTCTCTTTTTCCCTTTAGTCGCCTTCCTACACAAGCAGGAGAATACTGGGAAGTATTCTTTTCTCCTCTCCTAATATTATCAATAACGTATAACATCTGCAATACTTAAAAGAAAAAGATAATCCTGTAATACAATATTTACCCTTCCAGTACAATCATCTCTTATCGATCTGCACAACGTAAATCACTTTGCCACAATCAATTCGAACAGGAAAAGTGTCTACACTGTCCAGTAACTTTATTCATCTCTTGACGAAGCCCATGACACGCCGTTGTGGACTGGTGTGAAACTGGAGGTAGCTGGTGGTATGATGAGGCCGGTGATGATGCAAACGGTTGGGAATTATGGATGAGGCAAACTCACCTCCCAAATTACTTTGACCACAACCCTACCTGACCTAATAACCTTGCTCTTATTCACAATTACTCTTTAACTTTCTTCTTTCACCACACTTTTACCCAAACTCAGTCCACCAGCTTCTGCGAGTTTCTCAACATTACTCAGCCACCAGCGCTGTATCATCAGCGAACAACAACTGACTTCACTTACACCAAGCTACACTCATCCCACGAACTTCATACTTGCCCCTCTTTTCAAAACTCTTCTTGCATTTACCTCCCAAACACCCCATCCATAACAAAATTTAAACAATCATGGAGACATCACACACCCTTGCGCACACCTACATTCACTGAGAACCAATCACTTTCCTCACTCCTACACGTACACATGCCTTACCATCCAAGATAAAAACTTTTCACTGCTTCAACAACTAGCCTCCCACACCTATAATTCGTAATAACCTCCCACAAGCATCTCTTTCAACTCTATCATATGCCTTCGTCCAGATCCCAAATGCTACTACAAATCCATTTGCTTTTCTAAGTATTCTCACATACAATTCTTCAAAGCAAACACTTGATCCAACACATCCTTTACAACTTCTGAAAACACACTGCCTCTTCCCCAATCTGATGCTCTAGTACATGCCTTCACCTCTCAATCAATTTCCCTCCCATATAATTTTACCAGGATACTCAAAAACAAATACCTCGTAATTTGAGGCGCACACTCTTACCCCCTTGCCTTTGTACAATGGCACTATGCACGCATTCCCCAATCCTCAGGCACCTTTCCCAAGATCATACATAAAATTAAAAAAACCTTTCCAACCAGTCAACAATACAGTCACCCCTTTTTTTAAAAATTCCCCTTTCAATACCAAACCAACCCTCCTTCCCGGGTTTTAACTTCCGCAAAGCCCCCTTTTTCTTTTTCCAAAACATTTTTTCCCCAAAACCCCTTTACTTTGCAACCAAACCCGACCAAAACACCCTATACTCCCCCCTATCATCAAACCCCATTCAACAAACCTTCAAAATACTCACTCCATTCCTTCTTCCCCATCACCACTACTTTTTTTATCACCTCCCCATTTGCGCCCTTTACTGAATTTTCCCCTTTGCTCCCTTGTCTTACCCCACTTTTTTTTAACCCCCTTTCCCGAACATCTTTTTTTTTCCCCCCTAAAATTTAAAAAAAATTTTCCACCCCAACTCTCAATTTCCCTTTTTTTCCCCTCTTGCACCTTTCCCCTTTACCTCCTGTTTTTTCCCTTTTAAAACTCTCCCACTCAAATTTCATTTTTCCCTTTAAAAATCGTCCAAAAACCTCTCTCCCTTTCACAAAAAACTCCTTTACTTCTTCCCCCCTCCCACCCTCCAAAAACCCAAATTCCCCCAATCAACCCAAAAAACCCCCCATCCCATTTATTCGCAAAAACTGAGGGAAAGGGGGGGAAAATTTTTTAAAAAATTTTTCTTGGGAAAAATTTTGGGGTTTGGGAGCGGGGAAGGAAAAAACAATTGGGGAACCGGGGGAAATGGGAAACATAGGGTGGGGGAGGGGGCAAAAATTTTGGGGCCTTGAAAATTTTGTTTGGGAATTTGAGAACTTACCGGGGAAAACAAAAAAAAAGGGATGTTTTAAGGAATAGGGGGTTCCCAAAAATGTTGTAAAGGTTTTCGAGGCGTGGGCTTGGATTTAAAAAGTCGCAGGAGGAGGAAAGTTCTTGGGAAAAAGGAAATTTTTAGGACAATGTGTGGGTGAGGTGGGTTTTAAACGATAAGTAACGTAAGGGAAAAGAATGTGTGGAAATAAAAAGAGCGTTGGGTTTAAGAGCAGAAAGGGTGTTTTTTAAATGGTTTTTGGGGGCATGGGAGAATGATTTAGGAAAAAATTGACCAAGAGGGTATATTTTGCCGGGGGTGGAGGGAAAGAAGAAAGGGAGAAACCCAAATTTGGGGGTTGGGAAAAAGGAATGAAAAAGATTTTTTTTGTGAAACGGGGCCTGAACATCAGGAGGGTGAAAAGGGGGGCAAGGAATAGAGTGAATTGGGGGCGATTTGGTATACCGGGGGTTTACTTTCTTCCCGTGGGGTTTAATCAAAGGGGATGGGGAAACGCCTTTGGGGGGAAAACCCGGAAAGCTGTGTAGGTAAAGTATAAACCCTGTGTGGGCAAAGGGAAATTTCAAATTTTATGGGGGGGGGGGGCCCTTTCTTTCCCTCGTTTCCCTTTCGCTAAACCCCGCAAACGCGGGGGGACAAACGGCCCAAAAAAAAAAAAAAAAAAAAAAAAAAAAAAAAAAATAAAAATATATAATAAATATAAATAATAAATAAAATATAATATATATATATATATTTTATATAAACCTCTAATCCAAAATGCTACATACAAATCCATTTGCTTTTCTCAGTATTTCTCACATACATCTTCAAAGCTAACCCTGATCCACACATCATCTACCACTTCTGAAAGCACACTGTTCTTCCAAAATCCGATGCTCTGTACATGCGTTCACCTTCTCAATCAATACCCATCCATATAATTTTCCAGGAATACTCAACAAACTTATACCTCTGATAATTTTGAACGCTCACTTTTATCCCCTTTGCATTTGTACAGTGGACTATGCAAGCACTCTGCCAATCCTCAGGCACCTCACCATGAGTCATACATACAAAAAATTAGCCGTACTACCTGTCAACAATACTGTCAACCCTTTTTTTAATAAATTACACTGCAATACCATCCAAACAGACAGCCTTACCGGCTTCCATCTTCCACAAAGCTTTTACTATACCTTCTCTGTTTACCAAATCATTTCTCCCTAACCCTCTCAATATGCACACCAATTCGACCAAAACACCGTATATCTGCCACTCTATCATCAAACACATTTAACAAACCTTCAAATACTCACTCCATCTCCTTCTCACATCACCACTACTTATCACCTCTCCATTAGCCAGCTTCACTGAAGTTCACATTTGTTCCCTTGTCTTACGCACTTTTTTTACACTCCTTCTAAAACATTTTTTTTATTTTCCTAGAATTTAATGATACTTTCTCACCCCACTTCTCATTTGCCCTATTTTTCACCTCTGTCACCTGTCTCTAGACCTCGTGCCTCTTTCTTTTATACATCTCCCATTTTCATTATTTCCCTGCAAATATCGTCAAATGCCATTCTTCTCTTTCACTAATCATCTTACTTCCTCCTCCACCACTCAGTACCCTTTCTCATCTGCCCACCTCCCGCGTTTCTCATTCGCAAGCCATCACTGCTCCCCTAAATGCATCCCATTCCTCCCAGCTCCCCCTATCGTCTTTTGTTCTCACCTTTTTCCATTCTGTATTCAGTCTCTCCTGGTTCTTCCTCACGCAAGTCTCTTCCAAAATCACTTACTCTCACCACTTTCTTCACCTCAACATTCTCATCGTCTTTTCTGAAAAGCACTACATATCATAAGCTTCGCCTCCACACGATAATGATCAGACATCCTCCAGTTGCTTCTCGGCACATTAACCTCCAAAAGTCTCTCTTTCGCGCGCCTATCAATTAACCGAAATCAATAACCTCTCTGTCCATTTCACCTACTTACATCGTATACTTTATATATATCTCTTTTTTTAAACCAGGTATTCCCATATCATCAGTCATTTTCAGTACATAAATCTACAGGCTTTTCACCATATCCATTTACAGCACTGAACACCCCACGTACCCAATTATTCCCTCAACTGCCACATTTCTCACCTTTGCATTCAAACCACCCTTACTATAACCTGGTCTCGTGCATCAAAGCTACTAACACACTCATCAGCTGCTCCCAAAACACTTGCCTTTCACAATCTTTCTTTTCATGCCCAGGTGCATATACACCAGTAAAAAACAACATCTCTCTCCGTCCAACATTTAGTGTTACTCATATCAATCTAGAGTTTATTTCATACACTCTATCACATACTCCAACCACCATCTTTCAGGAGTAGTGCTACTCCTTCCCTTCCTCTTGTCCCCTCACTGCCCCTGACTTCACTCCCAAGACATTCCTAAACCTTCTCTTCCCCTTACCCTTGAGCTTCGTTTCAGAGCCAAAACATCTAGTTTCCTTTCCTAAAACGTACTACCAATCCCTCCTTTTTTTATTTCGGTTACATCCACACACATTTAGACACCCCAATCTGATCATTTAAAGAGGATGAGCACTCCCTGCGTGACTCCTCTTCTGTTCCCCTCTTTAAAAAAATCAAAATATAAGGCGGGGAGGGTTTCCAGCACTCACTCCCGTTTAGTTGCCTTCTACGACTCGTGAGGAATGCGTGTTATTTATCGTTCTCCACCTATTCCCCATGTGATAATATATATATTATTTTTATTTATTTATTTTGCTTTTTTGTCGCTGTCTCCCGCGTTAGCGAGGTAGCCCAACCCGCCCACATTCACATGTATATACATGCACGTCCACACACGCAAATATTACATACCTATACATCTCAATGTACACATATATATTACCACACAGACATATCATATATACACATGTACATAATTCATACTGTCTGCCTTTATTTGTTCCCATCGCCACCCTCGCCACAATGGAATAACAACCCCCTCCCCCCTTCATGTGCGCGAGGTTAGCGCTAGGAAAACACACCAAAGGCCCCATTCGTTCACACTAAGTCTCTAGCTGTCATGTAATAATGCACCGAAACCACAGCTCCTTCCCACATCCAGGCCCCACACAACTTCTCCATGGTTTACCCCAGACGCTTCACATGCCCTGGTTCAATTCCATTGACAGCACGTCGACCCCGGTATACCACATCGTTCAATTCACTCTATTCCTTTAACGCTTTCACCCTCCTGCATGCTCAGGCCCCGATCACTCATAATCTTCTTCACTACATCTTTCCACCTCCAAATTTGGTCTCCCACTTCTCCTCGTTCCCTCCACCTCTGACACATATATATTCTTGGTCAATCTTTCCTCATTCATTATCTCCATGTGAACAAACCATTTCAAAACACCCTCTTCTGCTCTCTCAACCGCACTCTTTTTATTTCCACACATCTCTCTTACCCTTACATTACTTACTCGATCAAACCACCTCACACCACATATTGTCGTCAAACATCTCATTTCCAGCACATCCACCCTCCTGCGCACAACTCTATCCATAGCCCACGCCTCGCAACCATACAACATTGTTGGAAACACTATTCCTTCAAACATACCCATTTTTGCCTTCCGAGATAATGTTCTCGACTTCCAAACATTCTTCAAGGCTCCCAGAATTTTCGCATCCTCCCCCACCCTATGATTCACCTCCGCTTCCATGGTTCCATCCGCTGCCAGATTCACTCCCAGATATCTAAAACACTTTACTTCCTCCAGTTTTTCTCAATGCAAACTTACCTCCAAATTGACTTGACCCTCAACCCTACTGAACCTAATAACCTTGCTCTTATTCACATTTACTCTTATTTTTCTTCTTTCACACACTTTACCAAACACAGTCACCAGCTTCTGCAGTTTCTTACATAAATCAGCCACCAGCGCTGTATCATTAGCGAACAACAACTGACTCACTTCCCAAGCTCTCTCATCCACAACAGACTGCATACGTGCCCCTCTTTCCAAAACTCTTGCATTCACCTCCCTAACAACCCCATGCATAAACAAATTAAATAACCATGGAGACATCACACACCCCTGCCGCAAACCTACATTCACTGAGAGCCAATCACTTTCCTCTCTTCCTACACGTACACATGCCTTACATCCTCGATAAAAACTTTTCACTGCTTTTAACAACTTCCCTTACACACCATATATTCTTAAAACCTTCCACAGAACATCTCTATCAACTCTATCATATGCCTTCTCCAGATCCATAAATGCTACATACAAATCCATTTGTTTTTCTAAGTATTTCTCACATACATTCTCCAAAGCAAACACCTGATCCACACATCCTCTACCACTTCCGAAACCACACTGCTCTTCCCCAATCTGATGCTCTGTACATGCCTTCACCCTCTCAATTAATACCCTCCCATATAATTTACCAGATATTCTCAAGAAACTTATACCTCTGTAATCTGAGCACTCACTCTTATCCCCTTTGACTTTGTACAGTGGCACTATGAAAGCATTCCGCCAAAACTCAGGCACTTCACCATGAGTCATACATACATCAAATAACCTTACCAACCAGTCAAAAATACAGTCACCCCCTTTTTTTAATAAATTCCACTGCAATAACATCCAAAACTGCTGCCTTGCCGGCTTTCATCTTCCGTAAAGCTTTTACTACCTCTGCTCAATTTACCAAATCATTTTCCCTAACCCTCTCACTTTGCACACCACCTCGACCAAAACTCCCTATATCTGCCACTCTGTCATCAAACACATTCAACAAACCTTCAAAATACTCACTCTGTCTCCATCTCACACCATCACTACTTGTTATCACCTCCCCGTTAGCCACATTCACTGAAGTTCCCATTTGCTCCCTTGTTTTACGCACTTTATTTACCTCCTTCCAAAACATCTTTTTATTCTCCCTGAAATTTAATGATACTCTCTCACCCCAACTCTCATTTGCCCTCTTTTTCAACTCTTCCACCTTTCTCTTCACCTACTGCCTCTTTCTTTTATACCTCTCCCACTCATATGCATTATTTCCCGGCAAAAATCGTCCAAATGCCTCTCTCTTCTCTTTCACTAATAATCTTACTTCTTCATGCCACCACTCACTACCTTTTCTAATCAACCCACCTCCCACGCTTCTCATGCCACAAGCATCTTTTGCGCAAGCCATCACTGCTTCCCTAAATACATCCCATTCCTCCCCCAATCCCCTTACCTCCTTTGTTCTCACCTTTTTCCATTCTGTACTCAGTCTCTTCTGGTACTTCCTCTCACAAGTCTCCTTCCCAAGCTCCCTTACTATCACCACTCTTTTCACCCCAACATTCTCTCTTATTTTCTGAAAACCCCCACAAATCTTCACCTTCGCCTCAATAAGATAATGATCAGACATCCCTCCAGTTGCACCTCTCTGCACATTTACATCGAAAAGTCTCACTTTCGTGCGTCTATCAATTAACACGCAATCCAATAACGCTCTCTGGCCATCTCTCTTACTTACATACGTATACTTATGTTTGTCTCGCATCTTAAACCAGGTATTCCCAATCACCAGTACTTTTTCAACACATAAATCTACAAGCTCTTCACCATTTCCATTTACAAGACTGAACACTCCATGTATACCAATTATTCCCTCAACTGCCACATTACTCACCTCTGCATTCAAATCACCCATCACTATAAGCCGGTCTTGTGCATCAAAACGACTAACACACTCATTCAGCTGCTCCCAAAACACTTGCCTCTCGTGATCTTTCTTCTCGTGCCCAGGTGCATATGCTCCAATAATCACCCATCTCTCTCCATCAACTTTCAGTTTTACCCCTATCAATCTAGAATTTACTTTCTTACACTCTATGACATACTCCCACAACTCCTGATTCAGGGGTAGTGGTACTCCTTCCCTTGCTCTTGTCCTCTCACTAACCCCTGACTTTACTCCCAAGATATTCCCATACCACTCTTCCCCTTTACTCTTGAGCTTTGTTTAACTCAGAGATAAAACATCCAGTTTCCTTTCCTCAAACATACTACCTATCTCTTCTTTTTTCTCATCTTGGTTACATCCACACATATTTAGACACCCCAATCTGAGCCTTCGAGGAGGATGAGCACTCATCGCGTGACTCCTTCTTCTGTTTCCCCTTTTAGAAACTTAAAAGACAAGAAGGGGAGGGTTTCTGGCCCCCCACTCCGGTCCCCTTTAGTCGCCTTGTACGACACGTGAGGAAGTATTCTTTCTCTCCTATCCCCAGGGATAGATAATATATGTATATATATATATATATATATATATATATATATATATATATATATATATATATATATATATATATATATATATATATATATATATATATATGTATAAATATATATATATATATATATATATATATATATATATATATATATATATCGTTTTTCTTTTAAACTATTCGCCATTTCCCGCGTTAGCGAGGTAGCGTTAAGAAAAGAGGACTGGGCCTTTTTTGGAATATCCTCACCTGGCCCCCTCTGTTCCTTCTTTTGGAAAAAAAAACAAAAAAAAACAAGAGGGGAGGATTTCCAGCCCCCCGCTCCCTCCCCTTTTAGTCGCCTTCTACGACACGCAGGGAATACGTGGGAAGTATTCTTAATCCCCTATCCCCAGGGATAACATATATATATATTTATATATATATATATATATATATATATATATATATATATATATATATATATATATATATATATATATATATATATATATATATATATTTATTTATTTGATTTTCCTTTGTCGCTGTCTCCCGCGTCTGCGAGGTAGCGCAAGGAAACAGACGAAAGAAATGACCCAACCCACCCCCATTCACAATGTATATACAAACACTTCCACACACGCAAATATACATACCAATACATCTCAATGTACACATATTTATACACACAGACACATACATATATACCCATGCACACAATTCACACTGTCTGCCTTTATTCATTCCCATCGCCACCTTGCTACACATGGAATACCATCCCCCTCCCCTCATATGTGCGAGGTAGCACTAGGAAAAGACAACAAAGGCCCCATTCGTTCACACTCAGTCTCTAGCTGTCATGCAATAATGCTCGAAACCACAGCTCCCTTTCCATATCCAGGCCCCACACAACTTTCCATGGTTTATCCCAGACGCTTCACATGCCCTGATTCAATCCACTGACAGCAGGTCAACCCGGTATACCACATCGATTCAATTCACTCTATTCCTTACCCTCCCTTCACCCTCCTGCATGTTCAAGCCCCGATCACTCAAAATCTTTTTCACTCCATCTTTCCACCTCCAATTTGGTCTCCCACTTCTCGTTCCCTCCAAATCCGACACATATATCCTCTTGGTCAATCTTTCCTCACTCATTCTCTCCAAGTGCCCAAACCATTTCAAAACACCCTCTTCTGCTCTCTCAACCACGCTCTTTTTATTTCCACACATCTCTCTTACCCCTATATTACTCACTCGATCAAACCACCTCACACCACACATTGTCCTCAAACATCTCATTTCTAGCACATCCACCCTCCTGCGCAAAACTCTATCCATAGCCCAGGCCTCGCAACCATACAACATTGTTGGAACCACTATTCCTTCAAATATACCCATTTTTGCTTTATGAGATAACGTTCTCGACTTCCACACATTCTTCAAATCTCCCAGGATTTTCGCCCCATCCCCCACCCTATGATTCACGTCCGCTTCCATGGTTCCATCCGCTGACAGTTCCACTCCCAGATATCTAAAACACTTTACTTCCTCCAGTTTTTCTCCATTCAAACTTACCTCCTAAGTGACTTGACCCTCAACCCTACTGTACCTAATAACCTTGCTCTTATTATCATTTACTCTTAACTTTCTTCTTTCACACACTTTACCAAACTCAGTCACCAGCTTCTGCAGTTTCTCACATGAATCAGCGACTAGCGCTGTATCATCAGCGAACAACAACTGACTCACTTCCCAAGCTCTCTCATCCACAACAAACTTCATATTTACCCCTCTTTCCAAAACTCTTGCATTTACCTCCCTAACAACACCATCCATAAACAAATTAAACAACCATGGAGACCTCACACACCCCTGCCGCAAACCTACATTCACTGAGAACCAATCACTCTCCTCTCTTCCTACACGTACACATGCCTTACATCCTCGATAAAAACCTTTCATTGTTTCTAACAACTTGCCTCCTACACCATATTTTCTTTTATATATATATATATATATATATATATATATATATATATATATATATATATATATATGTATATTCTCAGTGGATGTAGCTTTGCGGCAGGGGTGTGTGATGTCTCCATGGTTGTTTAATTTGTTTATGGATGGGGTTGTTAGGGAGGTGAATGAAAGAGTTTTGGAAAGAGGGGCAAGTATGAAGTCTGTTGGGGATGAGAGAGCTGGGGAAGTGAGTCAGTTGTTGTTCGCTGATGATACAGCTCTGGTGGCTGATTCATATGAGAAACTGCAGAAGCTGGTGACTGAGTTTGGTAAAGTGTTTGAAAGAAGAAAGTTAAGGGTAAATGTGAATAAGAGCAAGGTTATTAGGTACAGTAGGGCTTAGGGTCAAGTCAATTGGGAGGTAAGTTTGAATGGAGAGAAACTGGAGGAGGTGAAGTGTTTTAGATATCTGGGAGTGCATCTGGCAGCGGATGGAAATATGGAAGCGGAAGTGGATCATAGGGTGGGGGAGGGGTCGAAAATTCTAGGAGCCTTGAAGAATGTGTGGAAGTCGAGAACATTATATCGGAAAGCAAAAATGGGTATGTTTGAAGGAATAGTTGTTCCAACAATGTTGTATGGTTGCGAGGAGTGGGCTATGGATAGAGTTGTGCGCAGGAGGATGGATGTGCTGGAAATGAGATGTTTGAGGACAATGTGTGGTGTGAGGTGGTTTGATCGAGTAAGTAACGTATGGGTAAGAGAGATGTGTGGAAATAAAAAGAGCCTGGTTGAGAGAGCAGAAGAGGGTGTTTTGAAGTGGTTTGGGCACATGGAGAGAATGAGTGAGGAAAGATTGACCAAGAGGATATATGTGTCGGAGGTGGAGGGAACGAGGAGAAGAGGGAGACCAAATTGGAGGTGGAAAGATGGAGTGAAAAAGATTTTGTGTGATCGGGGCCTGAACATGAAGGAGGGTGAAAGGAGGGCAAGGAATAGTGTGAATTGGAGCGATGTGGTATACCGGGGTTGACGTGCTGTCAGTGGATTGAATCAAGGCATGTGAAGCGTCTGGGGTAAACCATGGAAAGCTGTGTAGGTATGTATATTTGCGTGTGTGGACGTATGTATATACATGTGTATAGGGGGGGTTGGGCCATTTCTTTCGTCTGTTTCCTTGCGCTACCTCACAAACGCGGGAGACAGCGACAGAGTATAATAAAAAAAAAAATAATGACTCATGGGGAGGTGCCTGAGGATTGGCGGAATGCGTGCATAGTGCCATTGTACAAAGGTAAAGGGGATAAGAGTGAGTGCTCAAATTACAGAGGTACAAGTTTGTTCAGTATTCCTGGTAAATTATATGGTAGGGTATTGATTGAGAGGGTGAAGGCATGTACAGAGCATCAGATTGGGGAAGAGCAGTGTGGTTTCAGAAGTGGTAGAGGATGTGTGGACCGGGTGTTTGCTTTGAAGAATGTATCTGAGAAATACTTAGAAAAGCAAATGGATTTGTATGTAGCATTTATGGGTCTGGAGAAGGCAAATGATAGAGTTGATAGAGATGCTTTGTGGAAGGTATTAAGAATATATGGTGTGGGAGGCAAGTTGTTAAATGCAGTGAAAAGTTTTTATCGAGGATGTCAAGCATGTGTACGTGTAGGAAGAGAGGAAAGTGATTGGTTCTCAGTGAATGTAGGTTTGGGGCAGGGGTTGTGATGTCTCCATGGTTGTTTAATTTGTTTATGGATGGGGTTGTTAGGGAGATAAATGCAAGAGTTTTGGAAAGAGGGGCAAGTATGAAGTCTGTTGGGGATGAGAGATCTTTGGAATTGAGTCAGTTGTTGTTGGCTGATGATACGCCGCTGGTGGCTGATTCATGTGAGAAACTGCAGAAGCTGATGACTGAGTTTGGTAAAGTGTGTGAAAGAAGAAAGTTAAGAGTAAATGTGAATAAAAGCAAGGTTATTAGGTGCAGTAGGGTTGAGGGTCAAGTCAATTGGGAGGTAAGTTTCAATGGAGCAAAACTGGAGGAAGTAAAGTGTTTTAGATATCTGAGAGTGGATCTGGCAGCGGATGGAACCATGGAAGCGGAAGTGGATCATAGGGTGGGGGAGGGGGCGAAAATCATGGGAGCCTTAAAGAATGTTTGGAAGTCGAGAACATTATCTCGGAAAGAAAAAATGGGTATGTTTGAAGGAATAGTGGTTCCAACAATGTTGTATTGTTGCGAGGCGTGGGCTAAGATAGAGTTGTGCGGAGGAGGATGGATATGCTGGAAATGAGATGTTTGAGGACAATGTGTGGTTTGAGGTGGTTTCATCGAGTAACGTAAGGGTAAGAGAGATGTGTGGAAATAAAAAGAGCGTGGTGAGAGAGCAGAAGAGGGTGTTTTGAAATGGTTTGGGCACATGGAGAGAATGAGTGAGGAAATATTGACCAAGAGGATATATGTGTTGGAGGTGGAGTAAACGAGAAGTGGGTGACCAAATTGGAGGTGGAAAGATGGAGTGAAAAAGATTTTGTGTGATCGGGGCCTGAACATGCAGGAGGGTGAAAGGAGGGCAAGGATTAGAGTGAATTGGATCGATATGGTATACCGGGGTTGACCTGCTGTCAGTGGATTGAATCAGGGCATGTGAAGCGTCTGGGGTAAACCATGGAAAGCTGTGTAGGTATGTATATTTGCGTGTGTGGAAGTATGTATATACATGTGTATGAGGGTGGGTTTTGCCATTTCTTTCGTGTGTTTCCTTGCGCTACCTCGCAAACACGGGAGACAGCGACAAAACAAAAAAAAAGAAAAAAAAGAAAAAAAAAAAAATATATATATATATATATATATATATATATATATATATATATATATATATATATATATATATATATATATATATATATATATATATATATATATATATATATACATATATATATATATATATATATATATATATATATATATATATATATATATATATATATATATATATATTTTTTTTTTTTTTTTGCTTTGTTGCTGTCTCCCGCGTTAGCGAGGTAGCGCAAGGAAACAGACGAAAGAATGGCCCAACAAGCCAACATCCACATGTATATACATACAAGTCCACACATTCAAATATACATTCCTATACATCTCAATGTACATATATATATATATATGCACACAGAGCCATATACATATATACAGATGTACATAATTCATACTGTCTGTCTTTATTTGTTCCCAGCGCCACCTTGCCACATATGGAATAACAACTCCCTCCCTCCTAAGGCCCCTTTCGTTCACACTCAGTCTCTAGTTGTTATGTAATAATGCACCGAAACTACAGCTCCCTTTCCACATCCAGGCCCAACACAACTTTCCATGGTTTACCCCAGACGCTTCTCATGCCCTGGTTCAATCCATTGACAGCAAGTCGACCTCGGCATACCACATCGTTCCAATTCACATTATTCCTTGCACGCCTTTCACACTCCTGCATGTTCAGGCCCCGATCACTCAAAATCTTTTTCACATCATCTTTCGACCTCCAACTTGGTCTCCCACTTCTCTTCGTTCCCTCTACCTCTGACACATATATCCTCTTGGTCAATCTTTCCTCACACATACTCTCCATGTGACAAAACCATTTCAAAACACCCTATTCTGCTCTCTCAACCACATTCTTTTTATTTCCACACACCTCTCTTACCCTTACATTACTTACTCGATCAAACCACCTCACACCACATCTTGTCCTCAAACATCTCATTTCCAGCGCATCCACCCTTCTGCGCACAACTCTATCCATAGCCCACGCCTCGCAACCATACAACATTGTTGGAACCACTATTCCATCAAACATACCCATTTTTGCTTTTCGAAATAATGTTCTCGATTTCCAAATATTCTTCAAGGCTCCCAGAATTTTCGCCCCCTCCCACACCCTATGATCCACTTCCGCTTTCATGGTTTCATCCGCTGCCAGATCCACTCCCAGATATCTAAAATACTTTACATCCTCCAGTTTTTCTCCATTCAAACTTACCTCCCAATTGACTTGACTCTCAACCCTACTGTACCTAATACCTTGCTCTTATTCACATTTACTCTTAACTTTCTTCTTTCACACACTTTCCCAAACTCAGTCACCAGCTTCTGCAGTTTCTTACATGAATCAGCCACCAGCGCTGTATCATCAGCGAACAAGAACTGACTCACTTCCCAAGCTCTCTCATCCCCAACAGACTTCATACTTGCCCCTCTTTCCAAAACTCTTGCATTCACCTACCTAACAAACCCATCCATAAACAAATTAAACAAACATGGAGACATCACATACCCCTGCCGCAAACGTACATTCACTGAGAACCAATCACTTTCCTCTCTTCCTACACGTACACATGCCTTACATCCTCGATAAAAACTTTTCACTGCTTCTAACAACTTGCCTCCCACACCATATAATCTTAAAACCTTCTACAGAGCATCTCTATGAACTCTGTCATATGCCTTCTCCAGATCCATAAATGCTACATACAAATCCATTTGTTTTTCTAAGTATTTCTCACATATATTCTTCAAAGCAAACACCTGATCCACACATCCCATACCACTTCTGAAACCACTCTGCTCTTCGCCAATCTGATGCTCTGTACATGCCTTCACCCTCTCAATCAATACCCTCCCATATAATTTACCAGGAATACTCAACAAACTTATACGTCTGTAATTTGAGCACTGACTCTTATCCCCTTTGCCTTCGTACAATGGCATTATGCACGCATTCCGAGAATTCTCAGGGACCTCACCATGAATCATATATACATTAAATAACCTTTCCAACCAGTCAACAATACAGTCACCCCCTTTTTTAATAAATTCCACTGCAATACCATCTAAACCTGCTGCCTTGCCGGGTTTCATCTTCCGTAAAGCTTTTACTAGCTCTTCCCTATTTACCAAATCATTTTCCCTAACCTTCTCACTTTGCACACCACCTCGACCAAAACACCCTATATCTGCCACTCTATCATCAAACACATTCAACAAACCTTCAAAATACTCACTCCATCTCCTTCTCACATCACCAGTACTTGTTTTCACCACTCCATTAGCCCCTTCACTGAAGTTCCCATTTATATATATATATATATATATATATATATATATATATATATATATATATATATATATATATATATATATATATATATATATATATATATACTTATGTAAGTAGGAGAGATGGCCAGAGAGCGTTATTGGATTACGTGTTAATTGACAGGCGTGCGAAAGAGAGACTTTTGGATGTTAATGTGCTGAGAGGTGCAACTGGAGGGATGTCTGATCATTATCTTGTGGAGGCTAAGGTGAAGATTTGTATGGGTTTTCAGAAAAGAAGAGTGAATATTGGGGTGAAGAGGGTGGTGAGAGTAAGTGAGCTTGGGAAGGAGACTTGTGTGAGGAAGTACCAGGAGAGACTGATTACAGAATGGAAAAAGGTGAGAACAATGGAAGTAAGGGGAGTGGGGGAGGAATGGGATGTATTTAGGAAATCAGTGATGGATTGCGCAAAAGTTGCTTGTGGCATGAGAAGAGTGGGAGGTGGGTTGATTAGAAAGGGTAGTGAGTGGTGGGATGAAGAAGTAAGAGTATTAGTGAAAGAGAAGAGAGAGGCATTTGGACGATTTTTGCAGGGAAAAAATGCAGTTGAGTGGGAGATATATAAAAGAAAGAGACAGGAGGTCAAGAGAAAGGTGCAAGAGGTGAAAAAAAGGGCAAATGAGAGTTGGGGTGAGAGAGTATCATTAAATTTTAGGGAGAATAAAAAGATGTTCTGGAAGTAGGTAAATAAAGTGCGTAAGACAAGGGAGCAAATGGGAACTTCAGTGAAGGGCGCAAATGGGGAGGTGATAACAAGTAGTGGTGATGTGAGAAGGAGATGGAGTGAGTATTTTGAAGGTTTGTTGAATGTGTTTGATGATAGAGTGGCAGATATAGGGTGTTTTGGTCGAAGTGGTGTGCAAAGTGAGAGGGTTAAGGAAAATGATTTGGTAAATAGAGAAGAGGTCGTGAAAGCTTTGCGGAAGATGAAAGCCGGCAAGGCAGCAGGTTTGGATGGTATTGCAGTGGAATTTATTAAAAAAGGGGGTGACTGTGTTGTTGACTGGTTGGTAAGGTTATTTAATGTATGTATGACTCATGGTGAGGTGCCTGAGGATTGGCGGAATGCGTGCATAGTGCCATTGTACAAAGGCAAAGGGGAAAAGAGTGAGTGCTCAAATTACAGAGGTATAAGTTTGTTGAGTATTCCTGGTAAATTATATGGGAGGGTATTGATTGAGAGGGTGAAGGCATGTACAGAGCATCAGATTGGGGAAGAGCAGTGTGGTTTCAGAAGTGGTAGAGGATGTGTGGATCAGGTGTTTGCTTTGAAGAATGTATGTGAGAAATACTTAGAAAAGCAAATGGATTTGTATGTAGCATTTATGGATCTAGAGAAGGCATATGATAGAGTTGATAGAGATGCTCTGTGGAAGGTATCAAGAATATATGGTGTGGGAGGAAAGTTGTTAGAAGCAGTGAAAAGTTTTTATCGAGGATGTAAGGCATGTGTACGTGTAGGAAGAGAGGAAAGTGATTGGTTCTCAGTGAATGTAGGTTTGCGGTAGGGGTGTGTGATGTCTCCATGGTTGTTTAATTTGTTTATGGATGGGGTTGTTAGGGAGGTAAATGCAAGAGTTTTGGAAAGAGGGGCAAGTATGAAGTCTGTTGGGGATGAGAGAGCTTGGGAAGTGAGTCAGTTGTTGTTCGCTGATGATACAGCGCTGGTGGCTGATTCATGTGAGAAACTGCAGAAGCTGGTGACTGAGTTTGGTAAAGTGTGTGGAAGAAGAAAGTTAAGAGTTAATGTGAATAAGAGCAAGGTTATTAGGTACAGTAGGGTTGAGGGTCAAGTCAATTGGGAGGTGAGTTTGAATTGAGAAAAACTGGAGGAAGTGAAGTGTTTTAGATATCTGGGAGTGGATCTGGCAGCGGATGGAACCATGGAAGCGGAAGTGGATCATAGGGTGGGGGAGGGGGCGAAAATTCTGGGGGCCTTGAAGAATGTGTGGAAGTCGAGAACATTATCTTGGAAAGCAAAAATGGGTATGTTTGAAGGAATAGTGGTTCCAACAATGTTGTATGGTTGCGAGGAGTGGGCTATGGATAGAGTTGTGCGCAGGAGGATGGATGTGCTGGAAATGAGATGTCTGAGGACAATATGTGGTGTGAGGTGGTTTGATCGAGTAAGTAACGTAAGGGTAAGAGATGTGTGGAAATAAAAAGAGCGTGGTTGAGAGAGCAGAAGAGGGTGTTTTGAAGTGGTTTGGGCACATGGAGAGGATGAGTGAGGAAAGATTGACCAAGAGGATATATGTGTCGGAGGTGGAGGGAACGAGGAGAAGAGGGAGACCAAATTGGAGGTGGAAAGATGGAGGGAAAAAGATTTTGTGTGATCGGGGCCTGAACATGCAGGAGGGTGAAAGGAGGGCAAGGAATAGAGTGAATTGGAGCGATGTGGTATACCGGGGTTGACATGCTGTCAGTGGATTGAATCAAGGCATGTGAAGCGTCTGGGGTAAACCATGGAAAGCTGTGTAGGTATGTATATTTGCGTGTGTGGACGTATGTATATACATGTGTATGGGGGGGGTTGGGCCATTTCTTTCGTCTGTTACCTTGCGCTACCTCGCAAACGCGGGAGACAGCGACAAAGTATAATAAAATATAATAATAATATATATATATATATATATATATATATATATATATATATATATATATATATATATATATATATATATATGTTCATGTTCATACTACTTGCCATTTCCCGCGTGAGCGAGGTAGCGTTAAGAAGAGAGAACTGAGCCTTTGAGGGAATATCCTCACTTGGCCCCCTTCTCTGTTCCTTCTTTTGGAAAATTAAGAAAAAGAGGGGAGGATTTCCAGCCCCCCTCTCTTTTCCCTTTTAGTCGCCTTCTACAACACGCAGGGAATACGTGGGAAGTATTCTTTCTCTCCTAATATTATCAATAACGATAACTTCTGTCATTACTTAAAAGAAAAAGATAATCCCTGTAATTCAATATTTACCCTTCAAGTACAATAATCTCTTATCATCTGCACAACGAGAATCACTTTGCCATCAATCAGTCGAACAGGAAAGTGTCTACACTTCCAGTATCTTTATCATCTCTTGACGCCCAGGACACCGCCGTTTGTGGACTGTGTGTGAAACTGGAGGTAGCTGGTGGTTGATGAGGCAGGTGATGATGGCAAACGGTGGGGAATTATGGATGAGGCAAACTCACCTCCCAATTGACTTGACCCTCAACCCTACTGTACCTAATAACCTTGCTCTTATTCACATTTACTCTTAACTTTCTTCTTTCACACACTTTACCAAACTCAGTCACCAGCTTCTGCAGTTTCTCACATGAATCAGCCACCAGCGCTGTATCATCAGCGAACAACAACTGACTCACTTCCCAAGCTCTCTCATCCCCAACAGACTTCATACTTGCCCCTCTTTTCAAAACTCTTGCATTTACCTCCCTAACAACCCCATCCATAAACAAATTAAACAATCATGGAGACATCACACACCCCTGCCGCAAACCTACATTCACTGAGAACCAATCACTTTCCTCTCTTCCTACACGTACACATGCCTTACATCCTCGATAAAAACTTTTCACTGCTTCTAACAACTTGCCTCCCACACCATATATTCGTAATACCTTCCACAGAGCATCTCTATCAACTCTATCATATGCCTTCTCCAGATCCATAAATGCTACATACAAATCCATTTGCTTTTCTAAGTATTTCTCACATACATTCTTCAAAGCAAACACTTGATCCACACATCCTTTACCACTTCTGAAAACACACTGCTCTTCCCCAATCTGATGCTCTGTACATGCCTTCACCCTCTCAATCAATTCCCTCCCATATAATTTACCAGGAATACTCAACAAACATATACCTCTGTAATTTGAGCGCTCACTCTTATCCCCTTTGCCTTTGTACAATGGCACTATGCACGCATTCCGCCAATCCTCAGGCACCTCACCATGAGTCATACATACATTAAATAACCTTACCAACCAGTCAACAATACAGTCACTCCCTTTTTTAATAAATTCCACTGCAATACCATCCAAACCCGATGCCTTGCCGGCTTTCATCTTCCGCAAAGCTTCTCTGTTTACCAAATCATTTTCCCTAACCCTCTCACTTTGCACACCACCTCGACCAAAACACCCTATATCTGCCACTCTATCATCAAACACATTCAACAAACCTTCAAAATACTCACTCCATCTCCTTCTCACATCACCACTACTTGTTATCACCTCCCCATTTGCGCCCTTCACTGAAGTTCCCATTTGCTCCCTTGTCTTACGCACTTTAATTACCTCCTTCCAGAACATCTTTTTATTCTCCCTAGAATTTACTGATAGTCTCTCACCCCAACTCTCATTTGCCCTTTTTTTCACCTCTTGCACCTTTCTCTTGACCTCCTGTCTCTTTTATACGTCTCCCACTCAACTGCATTTTTTCCCTTCAAAAATCGTCCAAATGCCTCTCTCTCCTCTTTCACTAATACTCTTACTTCTTCATCCCACCACTCACTATCCTTTCTAATCAACCAACCTCCCACTCTTATCATGCCACACTGGAGGAAGTGAAGTGTTTTAGATATCTGGGAGTGGATCTGGCAGCGGATGAAACCATGGACGCGGAAGTGGATCATAGGGTGGGGGAGGGGGCAAAAAATCTGGGAGCCTTGAAGAATGTGTGGAAGTCGAGAACATTATCTCGGAAAGCAAAAATGGGTATGTTTGAAGTAATAGTGGTTCCAACAATGTTGTATGCTTGCGAGGCGTGGGCTATGGATAGAATTGTGCGCAGGAGGACGGATGTGCTGGAAATGAGATGTTTGAGGACAATGTGTGGTGTGAGATGGTTTGATCGAGTAAGTAACGTAAGGGTAAGAGATATGTGTGGAAATAAAAAGAGCGTGGTTGAGAGAGCAGAAGAGGGTGTTTTGAAATGGTTTGGGCACATGGAGAGAATGAGTGAGGAAAGATTGACCAAGAGGATATATGTGTCGGAGGTGGAGGGAACGAGGAGAAGAGGGAGACCAAATTGGAGATGGGAAGATGGAATGAAAAAGATTTTGTGTGATCGGGGCCTGAACATGCAGGAGAGTGAAAGGAGGGCAAGGAATAGAGTGAATTGGAACGATATGGTATACCGGGGTTGACGTGCTGTCAGTGGATTGAATCAGGGCATGTGAAGCGTCTGGGGTAAACCATGGAAAGCTGTGTAGGTATGTATATTTGCGTGTGTGGACGTATGTATATACATGTGTATGGGGGGGGGGGGCATTTCTTTCGTCTGTTTGCTTGCGCTACCTCGCAAACGCGGGAGACAGCGGCAAAAAAAAAAAAAAAAAAAAATATATATATATATATATATATATATATATATATATATATATATATATATATATATATATATATATATATATATATATATATATACATATTTTCTTTTTTCATACTTTGTCGCTGTCTCCCGCGTTTGCGAGGTAGAGCAAGGAAACAGACGAAAGAAATGGCCCAACCCCCCCCCCATACACATGTATATACATACGTCCACACACGCAAATATACATACCTACACAGCTTTCCATGGTTTACCCCAGACGTTTCACATGCCTTGATTCAATCCACTGACAGCACGTCAACCCCGGTATACCACACCGCTCCAATTCACTCTATTCCTTGCCCTTCTTTCACCCTCCTGCATGTTCAGGCCCCGATCACACAAAATCTTTTTCACTCCATCTTTCCACCTCCAATTTGGTCTCCCTCTTCTCCTTGCTCCCTCCACCTCCGACATATATATCCTCTTGGTCAATCTTTCCTCACTCATCCTCTCCATGTGCCCAAACCACTTCAAAACACCCTCTTCTGCTCTCTCAACCACGCTCTTTTTATTTCCACACATCTTTCTTACCCTTACGTTACTCACTCGATCAAACCACCTCACACCACACATTGTCCTCAAACATCTCATTTCCAGCACATCCATCCTCCTGCGCACAACTCTATCCATAGCCCACGCCTCACAACCATACAACATTGTTGGAACCACTATTCCTTCAAACATACCCATTTTTGCTTTCCGAGATAATGTTCTCGACTTCCTCACATTCTTCAAGGCCCCCAGAATTTTTGCCCCCTCCCCCACCCTATGATCCACTTCCGCTTCCATGGTTCCATCCGCTGCCAGATCCACTCCCAGATATCTAAAACACTTCTCTTCCTCCAGTTTTTCTCCATTCAAACTCACCTCCCAATTGACTTGACCCTCAACCCTACTGTACCTAATAACCTTGCTCTTATTCACATTTACTCTTAACTTTCTTCTTCCACACACTTTACCAAACTCAGTCACCAGCTTCTGCAGTTTCTCACATGAATCAGCCACCAGCGCTGTATCATCAGCGAACAACAACTGACTCACTTCCCAAGCTCTCTCATCCCCAACAGACTTCATACTTGCCCCTCTTTCCAAAACTCTTGCATTTACCTCCCTAACAACCCCATCCATAAACAAATTAAACAACCATGGAGACATCACACACCCCTACCGCAAACCTACATTCACTGAGAACCAATCACTTTCCTCTCTTCCTACACGTACACATGCCTTACATCCTCGATAAAAACTTTTCACTGCTTCTAACAACTTTCCTCCCACACCATATATTCTTAATACCTTCCACAGAGCATCTCTATCAACTCTATCATATGCCTTCTCCAGATCCATAAATGCTACATACAAATCCATTTGCTTTTCTAAGTATTTCTCACATACATTCTTCAAAGCAAACACCTGATCCACACATCCTCTACCACTTCTGAAACCATACTGCTCTTCCCCAATCTGATGCTCTGTACATGCCTTCACCCTCTCAGTCAATACCCTCCCATATAATTTACCAGGAATACTCAACAAACTTATACCTCTGTAATTTGAGCACTCACTCTTATCCCCTTTGCCATTGTACAATGGCACTATGCACGCATTCCGCCAATCCTCAGGCACCTTACCATGAGTCATACATACATTAAATAACCTTACCAACCAGTCAACAATAGAGTCACCCCCTTTTTTAATAAATTCCACTGCAATACCATCCAAACCTGTTGCCTTGCCGGCTTTCATCTTCCGCAAAGCTTTCACTACCACTTCTCTGTTTACCAAATCATTTTCCCTAACCCTCTCACTTTGCACACCACCTCGACCAAAACACCCTATATCTGCCACTCTATCATCAAACACATTCAACAAACCTTCAAAATACTCACTCCATCTCCTTCTCACATCACCACTACTTGTTATCACCTCCCCATTTGCGCCCTTCACTGAAGTTCCCATTTGCTCCCTTGTCTTACGCACTTTATTTACCTCCTTCCAGAACATCTTTTTATTCTCCCTAAAATTTAATGATACTCTCTCACCCCAACTCTCATTTGCCCTTTTTTTCACCTCTTGCACCTTTCTCTTGACCTCCTGTCTCTTTCTTTTATACATCTCCCACTCAATTGCATTTTTTCCCTGCAAAAATCGTCCAAATGCCTCTCTCTTCTCTTTCACTAATACTCTTACTTCTTCATCCCACCACTCACTACCCTTTCTAATCAACCCACCTCCCACTCTTCTCATGCCACAAGCATCTTTTGCGCAATCCATCACTGATTCCCTAAATACATCCCATTCCTCCCCCACTCCCCTTGCTTCCATTGTTCTCATATATATATATATATATATATATATATATATATATATATATATATGAGTCCACGGAGAAATTGAAACACGAAAAGTTCCCTAGTGCACTTTCGTGTAATAATCACATCATCAGGGGAGACACAAGAGAGGAATATAACAGTCAGTTGATATACATCGAAGAGACGAAGCTAGGACACCCTTTGGTAAACATTTAAACATATAAGTGTGTTTTTGTTTATGTGTGTGTGTGTGTGTGTGTGTGTGTGTGTGTGTGTGTGTGTGTGTGTGTGTTTGTTTGCGTGTGTCTGTGTTTCTATTGCAACGAAACTACAGCTTGCTTTCCACAGCCAGGCTCCACAAAACTTTTCATGCTTTACCGCAGACGCTTCACATGCCCTGGTTCAATCTATTGACACCACGTTGACCCGGTATACCACATCTTTCCATTATAGTCTATTCTTTGCACACCTTTTATCCTCTTGTATATGTAAACATCGATCGCTGAAAATTTTATTCATTCCATCTTTATACCTGTATTTTGGTCTCCCACTTCTCGTTCCCTCCACCTGTGACATATATATCCTGTCAATCTTTCCTCACTCATTCTGTCTATGTGACCAGACCATTTCAATACACCTTGTTCTGCTCTATCAAGCACAATCTTATCTGCCATCTTTTTCAACTCATCCACAACAGACATCATACTTGCCCCTCTTTCCAAAACTCTTGCATTCACCTACCTAACAAACCCATCCATAAACAAATTAAACAAACATGGAGACATCACATACCCCTGACGCAAACCTACATTCACTGAGAACCAATCACTTTCCTCTCTTCCTACACGTACACATGCCTTACATCCTCGATAAGAACTTTTCCCTGCTTCTAAGAACTTGCCTCCCACACCTTATAATCTTAAAACCTTCCACAGAGCATCTCTATCAACTCTATCATATGCCTTCTCCAGATCCATAAATGCTACATACAAATCCATTTGTTTTTCTAAGTATTTCTCACATACAGTCTTCAAAGCAAACACCTGATCCAAACATCCTCTACCACTTCTGAAACCACACTGCTCTTCCCCAATCTGATGCTCTGTACATGCCTTCACCCTCTCACTCAATACCCTCCCATATAATGTACCAGGAATACTCAACAGACTTATAACTCTGTAATTGGAGCACTGACTCTTATCCCCTTTGCCTTTGTACAATGGCACTATGCACGCATTCCGCCAATTCTCAGGCACCTCACCATGAATCATACATACATTAAATAACATTACCAACCAGTCAACAATACAGTCACCCCCTTTTTTAATAAATTCCACTGCAATACCATCCAAACCTGCTGCCTTGCCGGGTTTCATCTTCCGTAAAGCTTTTCCTACCTCTTCTCTATTTACCAAATCATTTTCCCTAACCCTCTCACTTTGCACACCACCTCGACCAAAACACCCTATATCTGCCACTCTATCATCAAACACATTCAACAAACCTTCAAAATACTCACTCCATCTTCTCACATCACCACTACTTGTTTTCCCCTGTCCATACGCCCCTTCACTGAAGTTCCCATTTATATATATATATATATATATATATATATATATATATATATATATATATATATATATATATATATATGAGTCCACGGGGAAAATGAAACACGAAAAGTTCCCAAGTGCACTTTCGTGTAATAATCACATCATCAGGGGAGACACAAGAGAGGAATATAACAGTCAGTTGATATACATCGAAGAGACGAAGCTAGGACACCATTTGGCAAACATTTAAACATATACGTGTGTTTGTGTGTATGTGTGTGTGTGTGTGTGTGTGTGTGTGTGTGTGTGTGTGTGTGTTTGTTTGCGTGTGTCTGTGTTTGTACTGCAACGAAACTACAGCTTGCTTTCCACAGCCAGGCTCCACAAAACTTTTCATGCTTTACCGCAGACGCTTCACATGCCCTGGTTCAATCTATTGACACCACGTTGACCCGGTATACCACATCTTTCCATTATAGTCTATTCTTTGCACACCTTTTATCCTCTTGTATATGTAGACATCGATCGCTGAAAATTTTATTCACTCCATCTTTATACCTGTATTTTGGTCTCCCACTTCTCGTTCCCTCCACCTGTGACATATATACCCTGTCAATCTTTCCTCACTCATTCTGTCTGTGACCAGACCATTTCAATACACCTTGTTCTGCACTATCAACCATAATCTTATGTGCCATCTTTTTCAACTCTTGCACATTTCTCTTAACCAACTGCCTCTCGTTTTTCTAGTTTTCCAAAAGAAGGAACGGAGAGTAAGGCCAAGTGAGATTTTACCCTCAAAGGCTCAGTCCTCTGTTCTTAACACTACATAGCTAATGCGGGATATGGTGAATAGCATAAAGAAAGGAAGCACATGATTCGTATGGAGAGGAGATTGCGTGATATGCTCATCATTAATACAGATATGATAACCCATTTATCATTCAACATCGAGATCCATTGCTCCGTTTGCCATTCGACTTCGAGATCGAATATGTCACATGTCTATTGCTAACAAAGTTATGTAGTTAGACTGGTTTCCTCAAATTATAGGTAGGTAGATTAGTAGGAACGCAACCGATCAGTTCCTCTATCCACAAACTGGGGGGTAAGAAAAGAGTCTGAAGGAAAGATCGTACAATGAGAAATGGGAAGTGCTCATAAAGCATAAAAGTGGGCTGTCTATCAAATAGTAACGATATTAATTTATATCCAATTTTTTGTTTAAATATATATATATATCATTATATTCATTTATTCATTTTGCTTTGTCACTGACTCCCGCGTTAGCGAGGTACCGCAAGGAAACAGACGAAAGAATGGCCCAACCCACCCACATACACATGTATATACATACTCATCCACACGCGCAAATATACATACCTATACATCTCAACGCATACATATATATACACACACAGACATATACATATATACATATGTGCATAATTCATACTGTCTGCCTTTATTCATTTCCATCGCCACCTCGCCACACATGAAATAACAACCCCCTCCCCCTCATATGTGCGAGGTAGCGCTAGGAAAAGAAAACAAAGTCCACATTCGTTCACATTCAGTCTCTTACTGTCATGTAATAATGCACCGAAACCACAGCTCCCTTTCCACATCAAGGCCCCACAGAACTTTCCATGGTTTACCCCAGACGCTTCACATGCCCTGGTTCAATCCATTGACAGCACGTCGACCCGGTATACCACATCGTTCCAATTCATTCTATTCCTTCCACGCCTTTCACCCTCCTGCATGTTCAGGCTCCGATCACTCAAAATAGTTTTCACTCCATCTTTCCACCTCCAATTTGGTCTCAAACTTCTCATTCCCTCCACCTCTGACACATATATCCTTTTCTCAAACTTTCCTAACTCATTCTCTTTGTGTGACCAAACAATTTCAAAACACCCTCCTCTGCTCTCTCAACCAAACTCTTTTTATTGCCAAACATCTCTCTTACCCTATTATTACTTATTCAATCAAATCACCTCACACCACACATTGTCCTCAAACATCTCATTTCCAGCACATCCACCCTCCTGCGCACAACTCTATCCATAGCCCACGCCTCGGAACCATAACACATTGTTGGAAACATTATTCCTTCAAACATACCCATGCTTTCCGAGATAACGTTCTCGACTTCGACACATTCTTCAAGGCTCCCAGGATTTTCGCCCCCACCCCCACCCTATGATTCACCTCCGCTTCCATGGATCCATCCGCTACCAGATCCACTCCCAGATATCTAAAACACTTCACTTCCTCCAGTTTTTGTCAATTCAAACTTACCTCCCAGGTGCTTGACCCTCAACCCTACTGTACCTAATAACCTTGCTTTTATTCACATTTACTTTCAACTTTCTTCTTTCACACACTTTACCAAACTCCGTCACCAGCCTCTGCAGTTTCTCATATGAATCACCCACAAGCGCTGTATCATCAGAGAACAACAACTGACTCACTTCCCAAGCTCTCTCATCCACAACAAACTGTATACTTGCCCCTCTTTCCAAAACTCTTGCATTCACCTCCCTAACAACCCCATCCATAAACAAATTAAACAACCATGGAGACATCACACACCCTTGCCGCAAACCAACATTTACTGAGAACCGATCACTTTCCTCTCTTCCTACACTTACACAAGCCTCATATCCTCGATAAAAACTTTTCACTGCTTCTAAAAACTTACCTTCCACACAATATACTCTTAATACCTTCCAGAGAGCATTTGTATCAACTCAATCATATGCCTTCTCCAGATCCATACATGCTACATACAAATCCATTTGCATTTCTAAGTAATTCTCACATGCATCCTTCAAAGCAAACACCTGATCCACACATCCTCTACCACTTCTGGAACGATATTGCTCTTGCGCAATCTGTGTATATATATGTTTTCTTTCACACTATTCGCCATTTCCCGCGTCAGCAAGGTACCGTTAGGAACAGAGGACTGAGCCCTTGAGAGAATATCCTCACTTGGCCCCCTTCTCTGTTCCTTCATTAGGAAAACTAAAAACGAGAGGGGAGGATTTCCAGCCCCCCGCTACCTTCCCTTTTAGTCGCCTTTTACGAAACGCAGGGAATACGTGGGAAGTATTCTTTCTCCCCTATCCCCAGGGATGATATATATATATATATATATATATATATATATATATATATATATATATATATATATATATATATATATATATATTTTTTTTTTTTTTTTTTTTTTTTGCTTTGTCGCTGTCTCCCGCGTTTGCGAGGTAGCGCAAGGAAACAGACGAAAGAAATGGCCCAACACACCCCCATACACATGTATATACATACGTCCACACACGCACATATACATACCTACACAGCTTTCCATGGTTTACCCCAGACGCTTCACATGCCTTGATTCAATCCACTAACAGCACGTCAACCCCGGTATACCATATCGCACCAATTCACTCTCTTCCTTGCCCTCCTTTCACCCTCCTGCATGTTCAGGCCCCGATCACACAAAATCTTTTTCACTCCATCTTTCCATATGTATGTGTGTGTGTGTGTGTATATGTGCTTGTGTGTGTGTGTGTGTGTGTGTGTGTATACATATATGTATATATATATATATATATATATATATATATATATATATATATATATATATATATATATATATATATATATATATATATATATATATATATATATATATATATATATATTATCCCTGGGGATAGGGGTGAAAGAATATATATATATATATATATATATATATATATATATATATATATATATATATATATATATATATATATATATATATATATATATATATATATATATATATATATATATATATATATATTTATATTTATATATATATATATATATATATATATATATATATATATATATATATATATATACATATATATATATATATATATATATACATATATATATATGTATATATATATGGATTACGTGTTAATTGAAAGGCGCGCGAAAGACAGACTTTTTGATGTTAATGTGCTGAGGGGTGCAACTGGAGGGATGTCTGATCATTATCTTGTGGAGGCTAAAGTGAAGATTTGTATGGGTTTTCAGAAAAGAAGAGTGAATGTTGGGGTGAAGAGAGTGGTGAAAGTAAGTGAGCTTGGGAAGGAGACATGTGTGAGGAAGTACCAGGAGAGACTGAGTACAGAATGGAAAAAGGTGAGAACAATGGAAGTAAGGGGAGTGGGGGAGGAATGGGATGTATTTAAGGAATCAGTGATGGATTGCGCAAAAGATGCTTGTGGCATAGAAGAGTGGGAGGTGGGTTGATTAGAAAGGGTAGTGAGTGGTGGGATGAAAAAGTAAGCTTATTACTGAAAGAGAAGAGAGAGGCATTTGGACGATATTTGCAGGGAAAAAATGCAATTGAGTGAGAGATGTATAAAAGAAAGAGACAGGAGTTCAAGAGAAAGGTGCAAGAGGTGAAAAAGAGGGCAAATGAGAGTTGGGGTGAGAGAGTATCATTAAATTTTAGGGAGAATAAAAAGATGTTCTGGAAGGAGGTAAATAAAGTGCGTAAGACAAGGAAGCAAATGGGAACTTCAGTGAAGGGCGCAAATGGGGAGGTGATAACAAGTAGTGGTGATGTGAGAAGGAGATGGAGTGTTTTGAAGGTTTGTTGAATGTGTTTGATGATAAAGTGGCAGATATAGGGTGTTTTGGTCGAAATGGTGTGCAAAGTGAGAGGGTTAGGGAAAATGATTTGGTAAACGGAGAAGAGGTAGTAAAAGCTTTGCGGAAGATGAAAGCCGGCAAGGCAGCAGGTTTGGATGGTATTGCAGTGGAATATATTGAAAAAGGGGGATGATTGTATTACTGACTGGTTGGTAAGGTTATTTAATGTATGTATGACTCATGGTGAGGTGCCTGAGGATTGGCGAAATGCGTGCATAGTGCCATTGTACAAAGGCAAAGGGGATAAGAGTGAGTGCTCAAATTACAGAGGTATAAGTTTGTTGAGTATTCCTGGTAAATTATATGGTAGGGTATTGATTGAGAGGGTGAAGGCATGTACAGAGCATCAGATTGGGGAAGAGCAGTGTGGTTTCAGAAGTTGTAGAGGATGTGTGGATCAGGTGTTTCCTTTGAAGAATGTATGTGAGAAATACTCAGAAAAGAAAATGGATTTGTATGTAGCATTTATTGATCTGGAGAAGGCATATGATAGAGTTGATAGAGATGCTCTGTGGAAGGTATTAAGAATATATGGTGTGGGAGGCAAGTTGTTAGAAGGAGTGAAAAGTTTTTTATCGAGGATGTAAGGTATGTGTACGTGAAGGAAGAGAGGAAAGCGACTGGTTCTCAGTGAATGTAGGTTTGCGGTAGGGGTGTGTGATATCTCCATGGTTGTTTAATTTGTTTATGGATGGGGTTGTTAGGGAGGTGAATGCAAGTGTTTTGGAAAGAGGGGCAAGTATAAAGTCTGTTGGGGATGAGAGAGCTTGGGAAGTGAGTCAGTTGTTGTTCGCTGATGATACAGCGCTGGTGGCTGATTCATGTGAGAAACTGCAGAAGCTGGTGACTGAGTTTGGTAAAGTGTGTGAAAGAAGAAAGTTAAGAGTAAATGTGAATAAGAGCAAGGTTATTAGGTATAGTAGGGTTAAGGATTAAGTCAATTGGGAGGTATGTTTGAATGGAGAAAAACTGGAGGAAGTAAAGTGTTTTAGATATCTGGAGTATATCTGGCAGGGGATGGAACCATGGAAGTGGAAGTGAATCATAGGGTGGGGAGTGGGCGAAAAACCTGGGAGCCTTGAAGAATGTGTGGAAGTCGAGACATTATCTCGGAAAGCAAAAATGGGTATGTTTGAAGGAATAGTGATTCCAACAATGTTGTATGGTCGAGGCGTGGGCTATGGATAGAGTTGTGCGCAGGAGGGTGGATGTGCTGGAAATGAGATGTTTGAGGACAATATGTGGTGTGAGGTGGTTTGATCGAGTAAGTAACGTAAGGGTAAGAGAGATGTGTGGAAATAAAAAAAAGCGTGGTTGAGAGAGCAGAAGAGGGTGTTTTGAAATGTTTTGGGCACATGGAGAGGATGAGTGAGGAAAGATTGACCAAGAGGATATATGTGTCGGAGGTGGAGGGAACGAGGAGAATTGGGGACTAAATCGGAGGTGGAAAGATGGAGTGAAAAAGATTTTGAGT
>NC_092248.1:18082557-18127604 GCF_036320965.1 Panulirus ornatus
GACAACAAAGGCCCCAGTCTCCAGCTGCCACGCAATAATGCCCGAAACCACAGCTCCCCCTACACATCCAGGCCCCACAGAACCTTTCATGGTTCACCCCAGACACTTCACATGCTTTGATTCAATCCTTTGACAGCACGTCGACCCTGGTATACCACACTGATCTAATTCACTCTATTTCTTTCCCGCCTTTCACCTTCCTGCATGTTCAGGCCCCGATCACTCAAAATCTTTTTCACCCGATCTTTCCACCTCCAATGTGGTCTCCCACTTCTCCTTGTTCCCTCCACCTCCGACATATATATCCTCTTGGTCAATCTTTCCTCACTCATTCTCTCCATGTGCCCAAACCATTTCAAAACACCCTCTTCTTCTCTCCCAACCATGCTCTTTTTATTTCCACACATCTCTCTTACCCTTACATTACTTACTCGATCAAACCATCTCACACCACATATTATCCTTAAACATCCCATTTCCAGCACATCCACCCTCCTGCCCACAGCTCTATCCATAGCCCATGCCTCGCAATCATACAACATTGTTGGAACCACTATTCCTTCAAACAAACCCATTTTTGCTTTCGGAGATAATGTTCTCGACTTCCACACGTTCTTCAAGGCTCACAGGATTTTCGCCCCCTCCCCCACCTTATGATTCACTTCCGCTTCCATGGTTCTATCCGCTGCCAGATCCACTCCCAGATATCTAAAACACTTTACTTCCTCCAGTTTTCTACATTCAAACTTACCTCCCAATTGACTTTACCCTCAGCCCTATTACACCTAATAACATTGCTCTTATTCACATTTACTCTCAACTTTCTTCTTTCACACACTTTACCAAACTCAGTCACTAGCATCTGCAGTTTCTCACATCAATCAGCCACCAGCGTTGTATCATCAGCGAACAACTGACTCACTTCGTAATCTCTCTCATCCCCAGCAGACTGCATTCTTCCCCTCTTTCCAAAACTCTTGCATTCACCTCTTTCTTTCAAACTATTCGCCATTTTCCGCATTAGCAAGGTAGCGTTAAGAACAGACGACTGGGCCTCTGAGGGAATATTATCACCTCGCCCCCTTCTCTGTTTCTTCTTTTGGAAATTTAAAAAAAAAAGAAAACAAGAGGGGAGGATTTCCAGCCTCCCGCTCTCTCCCGTCTTAGTCGCCTTCTACGACACGCAAGGAATACGTGGGAAGTATTCTTTCTCCCCTATCCCCAAGGATAATATATATATATATATATATATATATATATATATATATATATATATATATATATATATATATATATATATATATATATATATATTATTTTTTTTATTTTACTTTGCCGCTGTCTCCCGCGTTCGCGAGGTAGCACAAGGAAACAGACGAAGGAAATGGCCCAACCCGCCCCCTTACACATGTATATACATACAACGTCCACACACGCAAATATACATACCCATACATCTCAATATACACATATATATACACACACAGACATATACATATATGCACATGCACACAATGTACACTGCCTTTATTCATTCCCACAGCCACCTCGCCACATATGGAACAACATCCCCCTCCCCCCTCATGTGTGCGAGGTAGCACTAGGAAAAGACCACAAAGTCCTCATTCATTCACACTCAGTCTCTAGCTGTCATGCAATAATGCCCGAAAACACAGATCCCTTTCCACATCAAGGCCCCAGAGAACTTTCCATGGTTTACCCCAGACACTTCACATGCCCTGATTCAATCCATTGACAGCACGTCGACCCCGGTATACCACATCACTCCAATTTACTCTATTCCTTCCCCGCCTTTCACCCTCCTACATGTTCAGACCCCGATCACTCAAAATCTTTTTCACTCCATCTTTCCACTTACAATTTGGTCTCCCACTTCTCGTCGTCCCCTCTACCTCCGACACATATATCCTCTTGGTAAATCTTTCCTCACTCATTCTTTCCATGTGCCCAAATCATTTCAAAACACCCTCCTCTGCTCTCTCAGCCACGCTCTTCTTATTTCCAAACATCTCTTTTACCCTTATATCACTTACTCGATCAAACCACCTCACACCACATATTGTCCTCAAACATCTCATTTCCAGCACATCCACCCTCCTGCGCACAACTCTAACTATAGCCGACGCCTCGCAACCATACAACATTGTTGGAATCACTATTCCATCAAAAATAGACATTTTTGCTTTCGGAGATAATGTTCTCGACTTCCACACATTCTTCAAGGATCCCAGGTTTTTCGTCCCCTCCCCCACCTTATGATTCACTTCCGCTTACATGGTTCCATCCGCTGCCAGATCCACTCCCAGACATCTAAAACACTTTACTTCCTCCAGTTTTTCTCCATTCAAACTTAACGCCCAATTGACTTCACCCTCAACCCTACTGTGCCTAATAACCTTTGTTTTATTCACATTTACTCTTAATTCTCTTCTTTCACACACTTTACCAAACTAGTCATCAGCTTCTGCAGTTTCTCACATGAATCAGCCACCAGCGCTGTAACATCAGCGAACAACAACTGACTCACTTTCCAAGCTCTCTCATCCTCAACAGACTGCATACTTACCCATCTTTCCAAAACTCTTGCATTCACCTCCCTAGCAACCCCATCCATAAACAAATTAAACAGCCATGGAGACATCACACACTCCTGCCGCAAACTTACATTTACTGAGAACCAGTCACTATTCTCTCTTCCTACACGTACACATGCCTTACATCCTCGATAAAAACTTTTCACTGCTTCTAACAACTTCCCTCCCACATCATACAATCTCAGTACCTTCCACAGAGCATCTCTATCAACTCTATGATATGCCTTCTCCAGATCCATAAATGCTACATACAAATCCATTTGCTTTTCTAAGTATTTCTCACATACATTCTTCAAAGCAAACACCTGATCCAAACATCCTCTACCACTTCTGAAACCACACTGCTCTTCCCCAATCTGATGCTCTGTACATGCCTTCACCCTCTCAATCAATACCCTCCCATATAATACTCAACAAACTTATACCTCTGTAATTTGAGCACTCACTCTTATCCCCTTTGCCTTTATACAATGGCACTGTGCACGCAATCCGCCAATCCTCAGGCACCTCACCATGAATCATACATAGATTGAATAACCTTACCAAACAGTCAACAATACAGTCACCCCCTTTTTTAATAAATTCCACTGCAATACCATCCAAACCTGCTGCATTGCCGGCTTTCATCTTCCGCAAAGCTTTTACTACCTCTTCTCTGTTTATGAAATCATTTTCCCTAACCCTCTCACTTTGCACACCACCTCGACCAAAACACCCTATATCTGCCACTCTATCATCAAACACATTCAACAAACCCTCAAAATACTCACTCCATCTTCTCACATCACCACTTCCTGTTGTCACCTCCCCATTAGCCCCCTTCACTCAAGTTCTCATTTGCTTCCTTGTCTAAGCACTTTATTTACCTCCTTCCAGGACATCCTTTTTTTCTCCTTAAAATTCAATGATACTCTCTCATCCCAACTCTCATTTGCCCTCTTTTTCACCTCTTGCACTTTTCTCTTGACCTCCTGCCTCTTTCTTTTATACATCTCCCACTCATTTGCATTTCTTTCCCTGCAAAAATCTTCCAAATGCCTCTCTCTTCTCTTTCACTAATAATCTTACTTCTTCATCCCACCACTCACTACCCTTTCTAATCGACCCACCTCTCACTCTTCTCATGCCACAAGCATCTTTTGCGCAAGCCATCACTGCTTATCTAAATACATCCCATTCCTCCCCCACTCCCCTTACCTCCTTTGTTCTTACCTTTTTCCATTCCGTACTCAGTCTCTCCTGGTACTTCCTCACGCAAGTCTCCTTCCCAAGCTCACTTACTCTCACCACCCTCTTCCCCCCAACATTCTCTCTTCTTTTCTGAAAACCCATACAAATCTTCACCTTCGTCTCCACAAGATGATTATCAGACATCCATCCAGTTGCACCATATATATATATATATATATATATATGGAAAGCTGTGTAGGTATGTATATTTGCGTGTGTGGACGTGTGTATGTACATGTGTATGGGGGGGGGGGTTGGGCCATTTCTTTCGTCTGTTTCCTTGCGCTACCCCGCAAACGCGGGAGACGGCGACAAAGTATAAAAAAAAAAAAAAAAAAAAATATATATATATATATATATATATATATATATATTATCCCTGGAGATAAGGGAGAAAGAATACTTCCCACGTATTCCCTACGTGTCGTAGAAGGCGACTAAAAGTGAACGGACCGGGGGGGGCTGGAAATCCTCCCCTCTTTCATTTCTTTTTTAATTTTTCAAAAGAAGGAACGGAGAAGGGGGCCAGGTGAGGTTATTCCCTCAAAGATCCAATACTCTGTTCTTGACATATATATATATATATATATATATATATATATATATATATATATATATATATATATATATATATATATATATATATATATATATATATATATATATATATATATATATATATATATATATATATATATATATGTATATAGTTATATATATTTTTTTTTTTTTATTATACTTTGTCGCTGTCTCCCGCGTTTGCGAGGTAGCGCAAGGAAACAGACGAAAGAAATGGCCCAACCCCCCCCATATACATGTATATACATACGTCCACACACGCAAATATACACACCTACACAGCTTTCCATGGTTTACCCCAGACGCTTCACATGCCTTGATTCAATCCACTGACAGCACGTCAACCCCGGTATACCACATCGCTCCAATTTACTCTATTCCTTGCCCTCCTTTCACCCTCCTGCATGTTCAGGCCCCGATCACACAAAATCTTTTTCACTCCATCTTTCCGCCTCCAATTTGGTCTCCCTCTTCTCCTCGTTCCCTCCACCTCCGACACATTTATCCTCTTGGTCAATCTTTCCTCACTCATTCTCTCCATGTGCCCAAACCACTTCAAAACACCCTCTTCTGCTCTCTCAACCACGCTCTTTTTATTTCCACACATCTCTCTTACCCTTACGTTACTCACTCGATCAAACCACCTCACACCACACATTGTCCTCAAACATCTCATTTCCAGCACATCCATCCTCCTGCGCACAACTCTATCCATAGCCCACGCCTCGCAACCATACAACATTGTTGGAACCACTATTCCTTCAAACATACCCATTTTTTCTTTCCGAGATAATGTTCTCGACTTCCACACATTTTTCAAGGCCCCCAGAATTTTCGCCCCCTCCCCCATCCTATGATCCACTTCCGCTTCCATGTTTCCATCCGCTGCCAGATCCACTCCCAGATATCTAAAACACTTCACTTCCTCCGGTTTTTCTCCATTCAAACTCACCTCCCAATTGACTTGATCCTCAACCCTACTGTACCTAATAACCTTGCTCTTTTTCACATTTACTCTTAATCATAGGGTGGGGGAGGGGGCGAAAATTCTGGGGGCCTTGAAGAATGTGTGGAAGTCGAGAACATTATCTCGGAAAGCAAAAATGGGTATGTTTGAAGGAATAGTGGTTCCAACAATGTTGTATGGTTGCGAGGCGTGGGCTATGGATAGAGTTGTGCGCAGGAGGATGGATGTGCTGGAAATGAGATGTTTGAGGACAATGTGTGGTGTGAGGTGGTTTGATCGAGTGAGTAACGTAAGGGTAAGAGAGATGTGTGGAAATAAAAAGAGCGTGGTTGAGAGAGCAGAAGAGGGTGTTTTGAAGTGGTTTGGGCACATGGAGAGAATGAGTGAGGAAAGATTGACCAAGAGGATATATGTGTCGGAGGTGGAGGGAACGAGGAGAAGAGGGAGACCAAATTGGAGGTGGAAAGATGGAGTGAAAAAGATTTTGTGTGATCGGGGCCTGAACATGCAGGAGGGTGAAAGGAGGGCAAGGAATAGAGTGAATTGGAGCGATGTGGTATACCGGGATTGACGTGCTGTCAGTGGATTGAATCAAGGCATGTGAAACGTCTGGGGTAAACCATGGAAAGCTGTGTAGGTATGTATATTTGCGTGTGTGGACGTATGTATATACATGTGTATGGGGGGGGGGGGTTGGGCCATTTCTTTCGTCTGTTTCCTTGCGCTACGTCGCAAACGCGGGAGACCGACAAAAAAAAAAAAAAAAAAAAAAAATATATTATATATATATATATATATATATATATATATATATATATATATATATATATATATATATATATATATATATATATATATATATTTAGATAGATAGATAGATAGATAGATATGTACATGTTCTTTCGCGTATCCCAGGGTTATGGTAAGCTTTGTAAAGATTAGTAAACAGGTAGAATGAGGGACATGATCATCCATAATCCGTACTTTTCTTAGAAATTATTTTGATAACGATGATAAATCACAAGAAAAATATATTTATGTATAAACATGAAATAATCTTTCTTTACCTCTGAATGTTATGAAAGTTGAGATCCTTCTAATTAGTGACCCCGTATCTCATCACTGAGGTCATTTTCGCTGTCTCTGTTTATCTTTCTCTCGTAATTAGTGAAGTATATTCGTATGAGTCAGGTGGTAACGTTCTCCAGCACCAAGTCATAGTTATGAAATATTACCTGTTGTAAGCTAGTAATGGTCTCTCGTTTCAACATATGCCTTAATGATGTTACCTAAAAAATATTAACATACGCTTCGTAAATTTATTGATGATTACGTTTATGTTTATTCAAAGGCGTTGCCATATTAGCAATTTGGGTTCGACATCCGCGACTGTGTGTCAGTGGAAGATATCGATTCATTTGACATCCGCTCAGTCGATGTGGGCGAGAAAAATATCTATCTTGTAATATCTCGGCCGGCAGCAATATATCCCGCTTGAGCTGGTCATTACCACAGAGACTTCGCTTCTCCTTATCAGCGACTCTCAAGGACTCCGCCACATACCGAGCGTCTCCGACTCTCATGAAGAGAGGAGAAAAGGGAGAGAGAGAGAGAGAGAGAGAGAGAGAGAGAGAGAGAGAGAGAGAGAGAGAGAGAGAGAGAGAGAGAAGGAGAGAGAGAGAGAGTTGGAAATCTGATCCATCTCATTAAGCTTCAGAATACATACTTTAGAAGCAGAGGTAATGGACTCCCTTTGTCATAAGAGAATGAATGAGCTGTGATCTGTATGAATATAACGTGTGCTGGACTCCTGCAAACATGGTATCCATTGGCACCGCTGGTGTGAGACGCCTGCCATGAAAATATTTTCAATGTCAAACTCACCGTTATTGACGGTAAACAGGTGTACTGACACGTGCAACACGTCTGGAAAGGCAACCTGGACATAATTCTGATATTCACATGTTCGCAAATGACAAATGCATCTGTTACTGAAATACTCCTTGCAACATGGCGATTAAAGTTATTATCAAAAAGGGAGAATTAAAAGATTCTTGGTGTAAATGGGAGGTTTGGATTCAACTCTGTAAAATGATTTCTCTGCTAATTTCAGGGATTTATCAATGAAAGAAAACATTTTATAGAGCTGAACCATAACCTCCCATTGACACCAAGAATCTTTTAGTTCTCTTTTTTGATAATAATTCTAATTTGCTTTCCATGTTCCTTAGATCCTTTAATGTAAACATTGCCTTCAGCAACAATAACACTATAAAGAATATCTTCATCAGGGAATCACTAGAAAATTCTCCTGGATACATCTATAAAGTGCTACGTAGAAAGTAGGATAAGATTTATGCTGGGCAGACTGGCAAAGATTTTTCTGTAGATTTCAGCAACAGAAATATAGTACAAAAACAAGACAAAAATCAAATGCCTTGTTTAATCACGTGAAAAACTATGATCATTGTACTGCCTGGAATAATACTCAGTAATTAACACTAACTCAAATAAATGATAAATATCATTGACTCTTCTATTACTAGACAGACAGAGAATTATAACCTTAATATTAGTGAAGGTGTATACAAATTGAATGCATTTATTGTTGAAAAAAAAATTGTAAACAATTCCCCCTCTTGTCCACATAAGTTTAAGATGCGCTCGTTGTCTCCCTTGCACAATCACTTGTTTATAGAATGGCGTCGTGGCTAAGTCTACACGTTGTATATCAACTGACAAATAATTTTTTCTTGTACCTCCACCGATGATGTGATTATTACACAAAAGTGCACTTAAGACCTTATCGTTTTTCATTTTCCCCAAGGACTTATATCAATATAGTTGATCACGCGAAATATTGTGATCCCTTCCAATATATATATATATATATATATATATATATATATATATATATATATATATATATATATATATATATATATATATATATGGCCCAACCCACTCACATACACATGTATATACATACACGTCCACACACGCAAATATACATACCTATACATCTCAATGTACACATATATATATACACACACAGACATATACATATATACACATGTACATAATTCATACTGTCTGCATTTATTCAAATCACCACCTCGCACCACATGGAATAACAACCCCTTCTCCCCTCATGTGTGCGAGGTAGCGCTAGGAAAAGACTACAAAGACCCCATTCGTTCACACTCAGTCTCTAGCTGTCATATAATAATGCACCGAGACCACAGTTCCCTTTCCACATCCAGGCCCCACAGAACTTTCCATGGTTTACCCCAGACGCTTCACATGCCCTGGTTCAATCCATTGACAGCACGTCGACACCGGTATACCACATCGTTCTAATTTACTCTATTCCTTGCACGCCTTTTACCCTCCTGCATGTTCAGGCCCCGATCACTCAAAATCTTTTTTACTCCATCTTTCCACCTCCAATTTGGTCTCCCACTTCTCCTCGTTCCCTCCACCTCTGACACATATATCCTCTTGGGCAATCTTTCCTTACTCATTCTCTCCATGTGACCAAACCATTACAAAACACCCTCTTCTGCTCTCTCAACCAAAATCTTTATATGTCCACACATCTCTCTTACCCTTACATTACTTACGCCATCAAACTACATCACACCACATATTGTCCTCAAACATCTCCTTTCCAGCACATCCACCCTCCTGCGCACAAGCCTATCCAAAGCCCACGCTTCGCAACCATACAACATTGTTGGAACCACTATTCCTTCAAACATACCCATTTTTGCTTTTCGAGATAATGTTTTCGACTTCCAAACATTCTTCAATGCTCCCAGAATTTTCGTCCCCTCCCCCACCCTATGATTCACTTCCGCTTTCATGGTTCCATCCGCTGCCAATTCCACTCCCAGATATCTGAAATACTTTAATTCCTCCAGTTTTTCTCCATTCAAACTTACCTCCTAATTGACTTGGCCCTCAACCCTACTGTACCTAAAAACCTTGCTATTATTCACATTTACTCTTAACTTTCTTCTTTCACACACTTTACCAAACTCAGTCACCAGCTTCTGCAGTTTCTTACATGAATCAGTCATCAGCGCTGTATCATCAGCGAACAACAACTGACTCACTTCCCAAGCTCTCTCATTCACAACAGACTGCATACTTGCCCCTCTTTCCAAAACTATTGCATTCACTTCTCTAACAACCCCATACATAAACAAATTAAACAACCATAGAGACATCACACACCCCTGCCGCAAACCTATATTCACTGAGAACCATTCACTTTCCCCTCTTCCTACACGTACACATGCCTTACATACTTACATTGCCATTAGCTCCGTTAACTGAAGTTCCCATTTGCCCCCTTGTCCCAGCCACCATATTTATCTCCTTCTAAAACTTCATTCATTCTCACTAAAATTTAATGATACTCTCTCACCCCAACTCTCATTTGCACTCTTTTTCAACTCTTGTACTTTTCTCTTGAACTCCTGCCTCTTTCTTCTATACATCTCCCACTCATTTGCAGTTTTTCCCTGCAAAAATGTTCCTCTCTCTTCTCTTTCACTAATAATCTTACTTCTTCATCCGACCACTCACTACTCTTTCTAATTAACCCACCTCCCACGGTTCTCATGCCACAAGTATCTTTTGCACAAGCCATCACTGCTTCCCTAAATACATCCCATTCCTCACCCACTCCCCTTACCTTCTTTGTTCTCACCTATTTCCAATCTGTACTAAGTCTTTCCTGGTACTTCCTCACACAAGTCTCCTTCCCAAGCTCACTTACTCTTACCACTCTCTTCACCCCAACATTCTCTCTTCTTTTCTGAATACCTCTACAAATCTTCACCTTCGCCTGCACAAGATAATGATCAGACATCCCTCCAATTGCTCCTCTCAGGACATTAACATCCAAAAGTATCTATTTCGCGCGTCTATCAATTAACATGTAATCTAATAACGCTCTCTGGCGATCTCTCCTACTTACATACGTATACTTATGTATATCTCGCTTTTTAAAACAGGTATTCCAAATCACCAGTCCTTTTTCAGCACATAAATCTACAAGCTTTTCACCATTTCCATTTACAACACTGAACACCCCATGTATACCAGTTATTCGTTCAACTACCACATTACTCACCTTTGCATTCAAATCACCCATCACTATAACCCGGTCTTGTGCATCAAAACCACTAACACACTCATTCAGCTGCTCCTGTATATGCTCATTCAGCATATAGAGAAAACCCACCAATGTATGCTCATATATCCCTTATTACTCATCTCAACATGACAGAGTTAAATTATCAGCATTTCAATCTATGTTCCTTAGGGCATTACGTATTTGCAGCCCAGAGTTTATTGATGATGAGTTTGAGGAGATATATTCTATTGGATCTAAGTTAAAATACCTTAGATCTTCCATTGATAAATCCCTTAAGTTAGCAAAGAAATCATTTTATAGAGTTGAGCCCAAACCTTCCATTGACACCAGGAATCTTTTAGTTCTCCCTTTTAATAACAATTTCACTTTGCTTCCCATGTTGCTTAAATCCTTTAATGTAAATGTTGCCTTTAGCAACAATTATACTACAAAGAATATCTTAATCAGGAATTTACCAGAAAATTCTCTTGGTTGCATCTATAAAGTTCCTTGTGGAAACTGTAATAAATTTTATGCTGGTCAGATTGGTAAGGATCTTTCTGTTAGACTTAAGCAGCATAAATGTAGTATAAGAACGGGACAAGAATCAAATGTCTTGTTTAATCATGTTAAAAAGTATGATCATTGTATTAACTGGAGTAACGCCATCTCAGTTGTTAACTCTAACTCTATTACCAAGAGAAATATCATTGAATCTTCTATTATTATATACAAAAAGATTTATGATCTTAATATTAGTGATGGTCTATACAAATTAGATAACTTTATTGTTGATAAGATTTGTAAAATGATAAGTTTATGAAGGCTCGTTGTATGTTTTGGACAATCACATGTTTACCAAATGGCGTTCTAGCTTCGTCTCTTCGATGTATATCAAGTGACTGTCATATTTCTGTCTTGTGTCTCCCGGATGATGTGATTATTACACGAAAGTGCACTTGAGATCTTTTCGTGTTTCATTTTCCCCGTGGACTCATAGGAATATCTTGATCACGCGCAAAATTGTGATTCTTTTCAATATGTATATATATATATATATATATATATATATATATATATATATATATATATATATATATATATATATATTTTTTTTTTTTTTTTTTTGCTTTGTCGCTGTCTCCCGCGTTTGCGAGATAGCGCAAGGAAACAGACGAAAGAAATGGCCCAACCCACAGCCATACACATGTATATACATACGTCCACACACGCAAACACACATACCTACACAGCTTTCCATGGTTTACCCCAGACGCTTCACATGCCCTGATTCAATCCACCACACATTGTCCTCAAACATCTCATTTCCAGCACATCCATCCTCCTGCGCACAACTCTATCCATAGCCCACGCCTCGCAACCATACAACATTGATGGAACCACTATTCCTTCAAACATACCCATTTTTGCTTTCCGAGATAATGTTCTCGCCTTCCACACATTCTTCAAGGCCCCCAGAATTTTCGCCCCCTCCCCCACCCTATGATCCACTTCCGTTTCCATGGTTCCATCCGCTGCCAGATCCACTCCCAGATATCTAAAACACGTCACTTCTTCCAGTTTTTCTCCATTCAAACTCACCCCCCAATTGACTTGACCCTCAACCCTACTGTACCTAATAACCTTGCTCTTATTCACATTTACTCTTAACTTTCTTCTTCCACACACTTTACGAAACTCAGTCACCAGCTTCTGCAGTTTCTCACATGAATCAGCCACCAGCGCTGTATCATCAGCGAACAACAACTGACTCACTTCCCAAGCTCTCTCATCCCCAACAGACTTCATACTTGCCCCTCTTTCCAAAACTCTTGCATTTACCTCCCTAACAACCCCATCCATAAACAAATTAAACAACTAGGGAGACATCACACACCCCTGCCGCAAACCTACATTCACTGAGAACCAATCACTTTCCTCTCTTCCTACACGTACACATGCCTTACATCCTCGATAAAAACTTTTCACTGCTTCTAACAACTTGCCTCCCACACCATATATTCTTAATACCTTCCACACAGCATCTCTATCAACTCTATCATATGCCTTCTCCAGATGAATAAATGCTACATACAAATCCATTTGCTTTTCTAACTATTTCTCACATACATTCTTCAAAGCAAACACCTGATCCACACATCCTCTACCACTTCTGAAACCACACTGCTCTTCCCTAATCTGATGCTCTGTACATGCCTTCACCCTCTCAATCAATACCCTCCCATATAATTAACAGGAATACTCAACAAACTTATACCTATGTAATTTGAGCACTCACTTTTATATATATATATATATATATATATATATATATATATATATATATATATATATATATATATATATATATATATATATATATACATATATATATATATATATATATATATATATATATATATATATATATATATATATATATATATATACATATATATATATATATATATATATATATATATATATATATATATATATATATATATATATATATATATTTTTTTTTTTTTTTTTTTTTTTCATACTATTCGCTATTTCCCGCGATAGCGAGGTAGCATTAAGAACAGAGGACTGGGCCTTTGAGGGAATATCCTCACCTGGACCTCTTCTCTGTTCCTTCTTTTGGAAAATTAAAAAAAAAAAAAAAAAAAGAAAAAAAAAAAAAAACGAGAGGGGAGGATTTCCAGCCCCCCGCTCCCTTCCCTTTTAGTCGCCTTCTACGACACGCAGGGAATACGTGGGAAGTATTCTTTCTCTCCTATCCCCAGGGAAAGTATATATATATATATATATATATATATATATATATATATATATATATATATATATATATATATAAAATGTGAACAAAGGGAGTTTTTTTTTTCAAACTGATAGAGATGGAAAGCAAAAAGGTGTTTTTCATAAATGTACTGGAAAAGTTGAGGTCCAGATAAATTTTTGGTCTGTCAAGGCTTTATTATGGCGGATGACCAACTACCTACCCTCATGTATCCAAAATATGGTTGAACTTTGTTTAATGAAGACAATTGAGAAACATCATAAGCCAATATTCCTGTTTCATGATAAGAAAAGTGGACCAGGCAGTATGATACAGTGGTTAAATTGATGAAAAGTACTACTGACGTTTGTGTAAATAAATTATACATTTCCCTTTTCTATAGCCAGAGGTTAAACCATTATGTGATATTCATTTTTCATTTCATTTCAAGCTAGAAGTTTCAGTTTTCTAATTATTTCTTACATTTTTCATATGTATGGATGTGTGGATCAGGTGTTTGCTTTGAAGAATGTATGTGAGAAATACTTAGAAAAGCAAATGGATTTGTATGTAGCATTTATGGATCTGGAGAAGGCATATGATAGAGTTGATAGAGATGCTCTGTGGAAGGTATTAAGAATATATGGTGTGGGAGGAAAGTTGTTAGAAGCAGTGAAAAGTTTTTATCGAGGATGTAAGCATGCGTACGTGTAGGAAGAGAGGAAAGTGAATGGTTCTCAGTGAATGTTGGTTTGCGGCAGGAGTGTGTGATGTCTCCATGGTTGTTTAATTTGTTTATGGATGGGGTTGTTAGGGAGGTAAATGCAAGAGTTTTGGAAAGAGGGGCAAGTATGAAGTCTGTTGGGGATGAGAGAGCTTGGGAAGTGAGTCAGTTGTTGTTCGCTGATGATACAGCGCTGGTGGCTGATTCATGTGAGAAACTGCAGAAGCTGGTGACTGAGTTTGGTAAAGTGTGTGGAAGAAGAAAGTTAAGAGTAAATGTGAATAAGAGCAAGGTTATTAGGTACAGTAGGGTTGAGGGTCAAGTCAATTGGGAGGTGAGTTTGAATGGAGAAAAACTGGAGGAAGTGAAGTGTTTTAGATATCTGGGAGTGGATCTGGCAGCGGATGGAACCATGGAAGCGGAAGTGGATCATAGGGTGGGGGAGGGAGCGAAAATTCTAGGGGCCTTGAAGAATGTGTGGAAGTCGAGAACATTATCTCGGAAAGCAAAAATGGGTATGTTTGAAGGAATAGTGGTTCCGACAATGTTGTATGGTTGCGAGGCGTGGGCTATGGATAGAGTTGTGCGCAGGAGGATGGATGTGCTGGAAATGAGATGTTTGAGGACAATGTGTGGTGTGAGGTGGTTTGATCGAGTGAGTAACGTAAGGGTAAGAGAGATGTGTGGAAATAAAAAGAGCGTGGTTGAGAGAGCAGAAGAGGGTGTTTTGAAGTGGTTTGGGCACATGGAGAGAATGAGTGAGGAAAGATTGACCAAGAGGATATATGTGTCTGAGGTGGAGGGAACAAGGAGAAGAGGGAGACCAAATTGGAGGTGGAAAGATGGAGTGAAAAAGATTTTGTGTGATCGGGGCCTGAACATGCAGAAGGGTGAAAGGAGGGCAAGGAATAGAGTGAATTGGAGCGATGTGGTATACCGGGGTTGACGTGCTGTCAGTGGATTGAATCAAGGCATGTGAAGCGTCTGGGGTAAGCCATGGAAAGCTGCGTAGGTATGTATATTTGCGTGTGTGGACGTATGTATATACATGTGTATGGGGGGGTTGGGCCATTTCTTTCGTCTGTTTCCTTACGCTACCTCGCAAACGCGGGAGACAGCGACAAAGTATAATAAAATATATATGTATATGTTTGTATGTGTGTATATGTGCGTATGTATGTGTGTATGTATATATATATATATATATATATATATATATATATATATATATATATATATATATATATATATATATATATATATATATATATATATATATATATATATTATCCCTGGGGATAGGGGTGAAAGAATACTTCCCACGCATTCCTCGCGTGTCGTAGAAGGCGACTAGAGGGGACGGGAGCGGGGGGCCAGAAGTCCTCCCCTCCTTTTATTTTTAACTTTCTAAAACGGGAAACAGAAGGAGTCACGCGGGGAGTGCTCATCCTCCTCGAAGGCTCAGATTGGGCTGTCTAAATGTGTGTGGAGTTAACCAAGATGTGAAAAAAGGAGAGATAGGTAGTATGTTTGAGGAAAGGAAACTGGATGTTTTGGCTCTGAGTGAAACGAAGCTCAAGGGTAAGGGGGAAGAGTGGTTTGGAAATGTCTTGGGAGTAAAGTCAGGGGTTAGTGAGAGGACAAGAGCAAGGGAAGGAGTAGCACTACTCTTGAAACAGGAGTTGTGGGAGTATGTGATAGAATGTAAGAAAGTAAATTCTCGATTAATATGGGTAAAACTGAAAGTTGATGGAGAGAGATGGGTGATTATTGGTGCATATGCACCTGGGCATGAGAAGAAAGATCATGAGAGGCAAGAGTTTTGGGAGCAGCTGAATGAGTGAGTTAGTGGTTTTGATGCACGAGACCGGGTTATAGTGATGGGTGATTTGAATGCAAAGGTGAGTAATGTGGCAGTTGAGTGAATAATTGGTATACATGGGGTGTTCAGTGTTGTAAATGGAAATGGGGAAGAGCTTGTAGATTTATGTGCTGAAAAAGGACTGGTGATTGGGAATACCTGGTTTAAAAAGCGAGATATACATAAGTATACGTATGTAAGTAGGAGAGATGGCCAGAGAGCGTTATTGGATTACGTGTTAATTGATAGGCGCGCGAAAGAGAGACTTTTGGATGTTAATGTGCTGAGAGGTGCAACTGGAGGGATGTCTGATCATTATCTTGTGAAGGCTAAGGTGAGGATTTGTATGGGTTTTCAGAAAAGAAGAGTGAATGCTGGGCTGAATAGGGTGGTGAGAGTAAGTGAGCTTGGGAAGGAGACTTGTAGGAGGAAGTACCAGGAGAGACTGAGTACAGAATGGAAAAAGGTGAGAACAATGGAATTAAGGGGCAGTGGGGGAGGATTGGGATGTATTTAGGGAATCAGTGATGGATTGCGCAAAAGATGCTTGTGGCATGAGAAGCGTGGGAGGTGGGTTGATTAGAAAGGGTAGTGAGTGGTGGGATGAAGAAGTAAGATTATTAGTGAAAGAGAAGAGAGAGGCCTTTGGACGATTTTTGCAGGGAAAAAATGCAATTGAGTGGGAGATGTATAAAAGAAAGAGACAGGAGGTCAAGAGAAATGTGCAAGAGGTGAAAAAGAGGGAAATGAGAGTTGGGGTGAGAGAGTATCATTAAATTTCAGGGAGAATAAAATGATGTCCTGGAAGGAGGTAAATAAAGTGCGTAAGACAAGGAAGCAAATGGGAGCTTCATTGAAAGGCGCAAATGGGGAGGTGATAACAAGTAGTGGTGATGTGAGAAGGAGATGGAGTGAGTATTTTGAAGGTTTGTTGAATGTTTTTAATGATAGAGTGGCAGATATAGGGTGTTTTGGTCGAGGTGGTGTGCAAAGTGAGAGGGTTAGGGAAAATGATTTGGTAAACAGAGAAGAGGTAGTAAAAGCTTTGCGGAAGATGAAAGCCGGCAAGGCAGCAGGTTTGGATGGTATTGCAGTGGAATTTATTAAAAAAGGGGGTGACTGTATTGTTGACTGGTTGGTAAGGTTATCTAATGTATGTATGACTCATGGTGAAGTGCCTGAGGATTGGCGGAATGCGTGCATAGTGCCATTGTACAAACGCAAATGGGATAAGAGTGATTGCTCAAATTACAGAGGTATAAGTTTGTTGAGTATTCCTGGTAAATTGTACGTGTAGGAAGAGAGGAAAGTGATTGGTTGTCAGTGAATGTAGGTTTGCGGCTGGGGTGTGCGATGTCTCCATGGTTGTTCAGTTTGTTTATGGATGGGGTTGTTAGGGAGGTGAATGTAAGACTTTTCGAAAGAGGGGCAATTAAGTAGTCTGTTGTGGATGAGAGAGCTTGGGAAGTGAGTCACTTGTTGTTCGCTGATGATACAGCGCTGGTGTCTGATTCATGGGTGAAACTGCAGAAGCTTGGGACTTAGTTTGGTAACGTGTGTGAAAGAAGAAAGTTAAGAGTAAATGTGAATAAGAGCAAGGTTATTAGGTACAGTAGGGTTGAGGGTCAAGTCAATTGGAAGGTAAGTTTGAATGGAGAAAAACTGGAGGAAGTAAAGTGTTTTAGATATCTGGGAGTGGATCTGGCAGCGGATGGAACCATGGAAGCGGAAGTGAATCATAGGATGGGGGAGGAGGCAAAAATTCTTGGAGTCTTGAAGAATGTGTGGAAGTCGAGAAAATTATCTCGGAAAGCAAAAATGGGTATGTTTGAAGGAATAATGGTTCCAGCAATGTTGTATATTTGCGCAGAAGAGTGGATGTGCTGGAAAAGAGATGTTTGAGGACAATATGTGGTGTGAGGTGGTTTGATCGAATAAGTAATGTAAGGGTTCATGATATCAATTTTGAGTTTGATATCAAACTGTTGGGCTTTGAAGTTTTATCTCTGTTCACAAAAGTTCCTGTTGATGACGTCCTAGAATATTTATTGGATATTTTGGGTGATATTCATTTACCTGTTTCATAGTCTGTTTTTAGTAAATTGATAAAATTCTGTGTAAAAGAGTTTGCCTTTCAATTCACTGGAGAATATCATGTTCAAAAATTTGGTATGGCAATGGGTAACCTTCTTTCACCTGTATGAAGTAATCTTTACATGGTACTCTCTTAAACATTGCTAATAAGGGATTCAGTTTTGTTATGTAGATGATGTTCTTTGAGTTAAGCCAACAAATGAAAATTTGCGAAATATTCCCTTTACTTAAAAATTTAGTACCTTCCATCAAACATACTGTAGAAAAGGATAAATAATGGCATGTTACCATTTTAGGTTACCATCGAAATGGAAATAAGTATAAGTTCAGCATATACAGATAACCTATCAGTTATTACTCAGCTCAACATGACAGAGATAGATGATCATCATTACAGCATATGTTCCTTATGGCATTACGTATTTGCAGTCCAGAGTTTAGTGATGATGATTTTTAGACGATATATTCTATCCCTGGGGATAGGGGAGAAAGAATACTTCCCACGTATTCCATGCGTGTCGTAGAAGGCGACTAAAAGGGGAGGGAGCGGGGGGCTGGAAATCCTCCCCTCTCAATTTTTTTTTAATTTTCCAAAAGAAGGAACAAAGAAGGGGGCCAGGTGAGGATATTCCCTCAATGGCCCAGTCCTCTATTCTTAACGTTACCTCGCTAACGCGGGAAATGGCGAATAGTTTGAAAAAAAAAAAAAAAATATTCTATTAGGTCCAAGTTAAAGTATCTTCGATCTTTCATTGATAAATCCCTCAAATTGGCAAATAAATCATGTTATAGAGATAAACACAAACCTCCCCTTGACACCAAGAAGATTTCAGTTCTCCCTTTTCGTAATAATCTTACTTAATTCCAATGTTGCTTGAATCCTTTGATTCAAATGTTGCCTATAGCATCAAAAATCCTAAAAAGAATATTCTACTTAGGGGCTCAACAGAAAATCTGCAAGATGCATCTGTAGAGTGCCATATAAAAATTGTTATAAGTTTTATCATGGGCAGACAGGTAAGACTCCTTCTGTTAGACTTAGATAACTTAGATATAGTATAAGAACAAGAAAAGAATCAAATGCCTTGTTTAACCATGTTAAGAATTATGATCGTTTTATTGACTGGAATAAAGCCGTCTCAGTTATTAACTCGCGTACCATGAGAAATATCATTGAATCTTCTATTATCAAAAACGCAAAGAAATTGTAACATCAATATCAGTGAAAATGCAAAGCGGATAGTTTTCTTGTTGATAACCTTTGTAGATAGATCCCTTTCGTTCTCAAGTAATAAATTTATGGTGTGCATGTTGCCAGACTTAAACGCACCCGACATCCATTCGGGAAGTCACTTGTTTACCAAATAGTGTGCTAGCTATCTTTATTCGTTGTATATCAGATGACTTGTATTTCTTACTTGTATCTACCCTAATGATGTGATCATTATACGAAAGTGCACTAGGGAACTTACCGTGTTTCATTTCCAAGTGGAGATATAGGAATGTACTTGATCGCGCTCGCTATCGTATTCTTTTCCAATAAAAAAAAAAAAAAAAAAAAAAAAATATATATATATATATTTTTTTTTTTTTTTTTGCTTTATCGCTGTCTCCCGCGTTTGCGAGGTAGCGCAAGGAAACAGACGAAAGAAATGGCCCAACCCACCCCATACACATGCCTTGATTCAATGGAGTGAAAAAGATTTTGTGTGATCGGGGCCTGAACATGCAGGAGGGTGAAAGGAGGGCAAAGAATAGAGTGAATTGGAGCGATGTGGTATACCGGGGTTGACGTGCTGTCAGTGGATTGAATCAAGGCATGTGTATGGGGTGGGTTGGGCCATTTCTTTCGTCTGTTTCCTTGCGCTACCTCGCAAACGCGGGAGACAGCGATAAAGCAAAAAAAAAAAAAAAAAAAATATATATATATATATATATATATATTTTCTTTTTTTTTTTTTTTGCTTTATCGCTGTCTCCCGCGTTTGCGAGGTAGCGCAAGGAAACAGACGAAAGAAATGGCCCAACCCACCCCATACACATGCCTTGATTCAATCCACTGACAGCACGTCAACCCCGGTATACCACATCGCTCCAATTCACTCTATTCTTTGCCCTCCTTTCACCCTCCTGCATGTTCAGGCCCCGATCACACAAAATCTTTTTCACTTCATCTTTCCACCTCCAATTTGGTCTCCCTCTTCTCCTCGTTCCCTCCACCTCCGACACATATATCCTCTTGGTCAATCTTTCCTCACTCATTCTCTCCATATGACCAAACCATTTCAAAACACCCTCTTCTGCTCTCTCAACCACGCTCTTTTTATTTCCACACATCTCTCTTACCCTTACGTTACTTACTCGATCAAACCACCTCACACCACACATTGTCCTCAAACATCTCATTTCCAGCACATCCATCCTCCTGCGCACAACTCTATCCATAGCCCACGCCTGGCAACCATACAACATTGTTGGAACCACTATTCCTTCAAACATACCCATTTTTGCTTTCCGAGATAATGTTCTCGACTTCCACACATTCTTCAAGGCTCCCAGAATTTTCGCCCCCTCCCCCACCCTATGATCCACTTCCGCTTCCATGGTTCCATCCGCTGCCAGATCCACTCCCAGGTCTCTAAAACACTTCACTTCCTCCAGTTTTTCTCCATTCAAACTCACCTCCCAATTGACTTGACCCTCAACCCTACTGTACCTAATAACCTTGCTCTTATTCACATTTACTCTTAACTTTCTTCTTTCACACACTTTACCAAACTCAGTCACCAGCTTCTGCAGTTTCTCACATGAATCAGCCACCAGCGCTGTATCATCAGCGAACAACAACTGACTCACTTCCCAAGATCTCTCATCCCCAACAGACTTCATACTTGCCCCTCTTTCCAAAACTCTTGCATTCATCTCCCTAACAACCCCATCCATAAACAAATTAAACAACCATGGAGACATCACACACCCCTGCCGCAAACCTACATTCATTATATATATATATATATATATATATATATGTATATATATATATACATATATATATATATATATATATATATATATATATATATATATATATATATATATATATATATATATATATATATATATTTCATACTATTCGCTATTTCCCGCAATAGCGAGGTAGCGTTAAGAACAGAGGACTGGGCCTTTGAGGGAATATCCTCACCTGGACCTCTCCTCTGTTCCTTCTTTTGGAAAAAAAAAAAAAAAAAAAAAAAAAAAAACGAGAGGGGAGGATTTCCAGCCCCCCGCTCCCTTCCCTTTTAGTCGCCTTCTACGATACGCAGGGAATACGTGGGAAGTATTCTTTCTCCCCTATCCCCAGGGAAAATATATATATATATATATATATATATATATATATATATATATATATATATATATATATATATATATATATATATATATATATATATATATATATACATATATTCATTTATTATACTTTGTCACTGTCTACCTCGTTAGCGAGGTAGCGCAAGGAAACAGACGAAAGAATGGCCCAACCCGCCCACATACATATGCATACAAATACACGTACACACCCGCACATATACATACCTATACATCTCAATATATTCATACATAAACACACACAGACATGTGCATATATACACATCTACATAACTCATACTGTCTGCCCTTATTCTCGTCGCCACCCCATCACACATGAAATGACAACCCCTTCCCCGCATGTGCGTGAGATAGCGCTAGGAAAAGACAACAAAGGCCACATTCGTTCACACTCAGTATCTAACTGCCATGTTTAATACACCAGAACCAGAGCTCCCTTTCCACATCCAGGCCCCAGAAAACTTTCCATGGTTTACCCCAGACGCTTCACATGACCTCGTTCAATCCATTGACAGCACGTCGCCCCGGTATACCATACCCCTCCAATTCACACTATTCTTTGCACGCCTTTCGCCCTCCTGCATGTTCAGGCCCCGATCACTCAAAATCTTTTTCACTCCATCTTTCCACCTCCAATTTGGTCTCCCACTTCTCGTTCCCTCTACGTCTGACACATATCCTCTTTGTCAATCTTTCCTCACTCATTCTCTTCATGTGAACAGACCATTTCAAAACACTCTCTTATGCTCTCTCATCCACACCCTTCTTACCACCACACACCTCTCTCACCTTTTCATTACTTACTCGATCAAAAGACCTCACACTACAGATTGTCTTCAAACATCTCATTTTAAGCACATCCACCCGCCTCCACACAACTCTTTCTATAGCCCACGACTCGCAACCATTTAACATGGTTGGAACCACTTTTCCTTCAAACAAACCTATTTTCGCTTTCCAAGATACCGTTCTCCACTTTCACATATTTCACAACGCTCCCAAAACTTTCGCCCCCTTCCCAACCCTATGGCACACTTCCTCTTCCATGGTCCCATCCGAAACCAAATCCACTCCCAGATATCTAAAACACTTCACTTCCTCCAGTTTCTCTCCATTCAGTCCTACCTCCCAATTGACTTGTCCCTCAACCCTACTTTACCTAATAACCTTGATCTTAATCAAATTTACTCTCAGCTTCCTTCTTTCACACACTTTACTAAACTCAGTTACCAGCTTCTGCAGTTTCTCACCCGAATCATACATCAGCGTTGTATCATCAACGAACAACAACTGACTCACTTCGCAAGCTCTCTCATCCACAACAGACTGCATACTTGCCCCTCTTTCCGAAACTTTTGTATTCGCCTCCCTAACAACACCATCCATAAACACATTAAACAGCCATTGAGATATCACGCACCCCTGCCGCAAACCAACATTCACTGAGAACTTAACTCTTTCCTCTCTGCCTACACGTACACAAGCCTTAAATGCTCGATAAAAACTTTTCACCGCTTCTAACACTTGCATTCCACACCATGTATTCGTAATACTTTCCACAGAGCATCTCTATCAACTTTATCATATGCCTTTTCCAGATCCATAAATGCTACATACAAATCCATTTGCTTTTCTAAGTATTTCTCACATACATTCTTCAAAGCAAACACCAGATCCACACATCCCCTACCACTTCTGAAACCACACTGCTCTTCCCCAGTCTGATGATCTGTAATGCCTTCAGACTCCCTCTCAATACCCTCCTATATATTTTTCCCAGGAATACTCAAACAACTTATACCTCTGTAATTTGAGCACTCACTTTTATCCCCTTTGCCTTTGTACAATGGCACTATGCAAGCATTCCACCAATCCTCAGGCACCTCACCATGAGTCATACATACATTAAATAACCTTACCAACCAGTCAACAATACAGTCACCCCCTTTTTTTTATAAACTCCACTGCAATACCATCCAAACCCGCTTTCTTGTCGGCTTTCATCTTCCGCAAAGCTTTTACTACCTCTTCTCTGTTTACCAAATCATTCTCCCTAACCCTCTCTCTTTGTACACCTCCTCGAACAAAACACCCTATATCTGCCATTCTATCATCGAACACATTCAACAAACCATTAAGATTCTCACTCCATCTCCTTCTCACATCACCACTACTTGTTATCACCTCCCCATTAGCCTACTTCACTGATGTTCCCATTTTTTCCCTTTTCTTTCGCAGTTTATTTACCTCCTTCCAAAACATCATTCTATTTCTCTGAAATTTTAATGATACTCTCTCACCCCAACTCTCCTTCGCCCTCTTTTTTACCTCCTGACCTCCTGTCTCTTTCTTTTACACATCTCCCAGTTATTTGCATTATTTACCTGCAAAATTCGCCCAAATGCTTCTCTCTTCTCTTTCACTAATAACCTTACTTCTTCATCCCACAACTCACTAACCTTTCTAATCTGCCTACCTACCATGCTTTTTATAGCACAAGATCTTTTGCGCAACCCATCAATGTTTCCCTAAACACATTCCATTCCTCCCCCACTCCCCTTATATCCCTTGTTCCCACCTTTTTTCTATTCTGTACTTAGTCTCTCCTGGCACTTCCTCACACAAGTCTCCTTCCCAAGCATAATTACTCTGACCACTCTCTTCATCCCAACATTTTCTCTTTTTTTCTGAAAACCTTTACAAAACTTCACTTTCGCGGCCACAAGATAATGATCACATCCCTCCACTTCCACCTCTCTGCACGTTAACATCCAAAAGTCCTTCTTACGTGCGTCAATCCAATAACGCTCTCTAGCTATCTCCCCTACTTACATACGTATACTTACACTTTTTAAACCAGGTATTCCCAATCACCAGTCCTTTTTCAACACATAAATCTAAAAGCTCTTCACTATTTCCATCTACAACACTAAACACCCACTGTACACCAATTTTTCCCGCAGGTGCCACTTTCTCGCCTCTGCATTCAAATCACCCAACAATATAACCCAGTGTCATGCATCAAAACTACGAACACACTCACTCTGCTACCCAAAAAACACTTGCCTCTCATTATCTTTCTTCTCATATATATATATAAATATATATATATATATATATATATATATATATATATATATATATATATATATATATATATATATATATATATATATATATATATATATATATATATGCATATATATATATATATATATATATATATATATATATATATATATATATATATATATATATATATATATATATATATATATATATATATATATATATATATATATATATATATATATATAAATATATGTGCATATATATTTTTTTTTTTTTTTTTTTTTTTATACTTTGTCGCTGTCTCCCGCGTTTGCGAGGTAGCGCAAGGAAACAGACGAAAGAAATGGCCCAACCCCCCCCCATACACATGTACATACACACGTCCAAACACGCAAATATACATACCTACACAGCTTTCCATGGTTTACCCAGACGCTTCACATGCCTTGATTCAATCCACTGACAGCACGTCAACCCCTGTATACCACATCGATCCAATTCACTCTATTCCTTGCCCTCCTTTCACCCTCCTGCATGTTCAGGCCCCGATCACACAAAATCTTTTTCACTCCATCTTTCCACCTCCAATTTGGTCTCCCTCTTCTCCTCGTTCCCTCCACCTCCGACACATATATCCTCTTGGTCAATCTTTCCTCACTCATTCTCTCCATGTGCCCAAACCATTTCAAAACACCCTCTTCTGCTCTCTCAACCACGCTCTTTTTATTTCCACACATCTCTCTTACCCTTACGTTACTTACTCGATCAAACCACCTCACACCACACATTGTCCTCAAACATCTCATTTCCAGCACATCCATCCTCCTGCGCACAACTCTATCCATAGCCCACGCCTCGCAACCATACAACATTGTTGGAACCACTATTCCTTCAAACATACCCATTTTTGCTTTCCGAGATAATGTTCTCGACTTCCACACATTTTTCAAGGCTCCCAAAATTTTCGCCCCCTCCCCCACCCTATGATCCACTTCCGCTTCCATGGTTCCATCCGCTGACAGATCCACTCCCAGATATCTAAAACACTTCACTTCCTCCAGTTTTTCTCCATTCAAACTCACCTCCCAATTGACTTGACCCTCAACCCTACTGTACCTAATAACCTTGCTCTTATTCACATTTACTCTTAACTTTCTTCTTCCACACACTTTACCAAACTCAGTCACCAGCTTCTGCAGTTTCTCACATGAATCAGCCACCAGCGCTGTATCATCAGCGAACAACAACTGACTCACTTCCCAAGCTCTCTCATCCCCAACAGACTTCATACTTGCCCCTCTTTCCAGGACTCTTGCATTTACCTCCCTAACAACCCCATCCATAAACAAATTAAACAACCATGGAGACATCACACACCCCTGCCGCAAACCTACATTCACTGAGAACCAATCACTTTCCTCTCTTCCTACACGTACACATGCCTTACATCCTCGATAAAAACTTTTCACTGCTTCTAACAACTTGCCTCCCACACCATATATTCTTAATACCTTCCACAGAGCATCTCTATCAACTCTATCATATGCCTTCTCCAGATCCATAAATGCTACATACAAATCCATTTGCTTTTCTAAGTATTTCTCACATACATTCTTCAAAGCAAACACCTGATCCACACATCCTCTACCACTTCTGAAACCGCACTGCTCTTCCCCAATCTGATGCTCTGTACATGCCTTCACCCTCTCAATCAATACCCTCCCATATAATTTACCAGGAATACTCAACAAACTTATACCTCTGTAATTTGAGCACTCACTCTTATCCCCTTTGCCTTTGTATAATGGCACTATGCACGCATTCCGCCAATCCTCAGGCACCTCACCATGAGTCATACATACATTAAATAACCTTACCAACCAGTCAACAATACAGTCACCCCCTTTTTTAATAAATTCCACTGCAATACCATCCAAACCTGCTGCCTTGCCGGCTTTCATCTTCCGCAAAGCTTTTACTACCTCTTCTCTGTTTACCAAATCATTTTCCCTAACCCTCTCACTTTGCACACCACCTCGACCAAAACACCCTATATCTGCCACTCTGTCATCAGACACATTCAACAAACCTTCAAAATACTCATTCCATCTCCTTCTCACATCACCACTACTTGTTATCACCTCCCCATTTACGCCCTTCACTGAAGTTCCCATTTGCTCCCTTGTCTTACGCACCCTATTTACCTCCTTCCAGAACATCTTTTTATTCTCCCTAAAATTTACTGATAGTCTCTCACCCCAACTCTCATTTGCCCTTTTTTTCACCTCTTGCACCTTTCTCTTGACCTCCTGTCTCTTTCTTTTATACTTCTCCCACTCAATTGCATTTTTTCCCTGCAAAAATCGTCCAAATGCCTCTCTCTTCTCTTTCACTAATACTCTTACTTCTTCATCCCACCACTCACTACCCTTTCTAAACAGCCCACCTCCCACTCTTCTCATGCCACAAGCATCTTTTGCGCAATCCATCACTGATTCCCTAAATACATCCCATTCCTCCCCCACTCCCCTTACTTCCATTGTTCTCACCTTTTTCCATTCTGTACACAGTCTCTCCTGGTACCTCCCCACACAGGTCTCCTTCCCAAGCTCACTTAGTCTCACCACCTTCTTCACCCCAACATTCACTCCTCTTTTCTGAAAACCCATACTAATCTTCACCTTAGCCTCCACAAGATAATGATCAGACATCCCTCCAGTTGCACCTCTCAGCACATTAACATCCAAAAGTCTCTCTTTCGCACGCCTGTCAATTAACACGTAATCCAATAACGCTCTCTGGCCATCTCTCCTACTTACATAAGTATACTTATGTATATCTCGCTTTTTAAACCAGGTATTCCCAATCATCAGTCCTTTTTCAGCACATAAATCTACAAGCTCTTCACCATTTCCATTTACAACACTGAACACCCCATGCATACCAATTATTCCCTCAACTGCCACATTACTCACCTTTGCATTCAAATCACCCATCACTATAACCCGGTCTCGTGCATCAAAACCGCTAACACACTCATTCAGCTGCTCCCAAAACACTTGCCTCTCATGATCTTTCTTCTCATGCCCAGGTGCATATGCACCAATAATCACCCACCTCTCTCCATCAACTTTCAATTTTACCCATATTAATCGAGAATTTACTTTCTTACATTCTATCACATACTCCCACAACTCCTGTTTCAGGAGTATTGCTACTCCTTCCCTTGCTCTTGTCCTCTCACTAACCCCTGACTTCACTCCCCAGACATTTCCAAACCACTCTTCCCCTTTACCCTTGAGCTTCGTTTCACTCAGAGCCAAAACATCCAGGTTCCTTTCCTCAAACATACTACCTATCTCTCCTTTTATATATATATATATATATATATATATATATATATATATATATATATATATATATATATATATATATATATATATATATATATATATATATATATATATATATATATATATATATATATATATATATATATATATATATATATATATATATATATATATATATATATATATATATATATATATATATATATATATATATATATATATATATATATATATATATATATATATATTTAATCATTTAGTTATATTGCTTTGTCGCTGTCCCCCACATTTGCGAGGTGGCGCAAGGAAACAGACGAAAGAAATGGCCTAACCCACCCCCATACACATGTATGTACATACACGTCCACACACTGAAATATACATCCCCGTACATTTCAATGTACACATATATATACACACACACACGTACATATATACACATGCACACAATTCACACTGCCTTTATTCATTCCCATCGCCACCTCGACACACATGAAATAACATCCCCCTCCCCCCTCATGTGTGCGAGGTAGCGCTAGGAAAAGACAACAAAGGCCCCATTCGTTCACACTCAGTCTCTAGCTGTCATGTAATAATGCCCGAAACCACAGCTCCCTTTCCACATCCAGGCCCCACAGAACTTTTCATGGTTTACACCAGATGCTTCACATGCCCTGGTTCAATCCATTGACAGCACGTCTACCACGGTATACCACATCGATCCAATTCACTCTATTCCTTGCACGCCTTTCACCCTCCTGCATGATCAGGACTCGATCACTCAGAATCTTTTTCATTCCATCTTTCTACCTCCAATTTGGTTTCCCACTTCTCGTTCCCTCTACCTCCGACACATATATCCTCTTGGTCAATCTTTCCTCACTCATTCTCTTCATGTGACCAGACCATTTCAAAACACCCTCTTCTGCTCTCTCAACCACGCTCTTTTTATTTCCACACATCTCTCTTACCCTTACGTTACTTACTCGATCAAACCACCTCACACCACATATTGTCCTCAAACATCTCATTTCCAGAGCATCCACCCTCCTGCGCTTAATTCTATCCATAGCCCACCCCTCGCAACCATACAACATTGTTGGAACCACTATTCATTCAAACATACCCATTTTTGCTTTCCGAGATAGTGTTCTCGACTTCCACACATTCTTCAAGGCTCCCAGGATTTTCGCCTCCTCCCCCACCCTATGATTCACTTTCGCTTCCATGGTTCCATCCGCTGCCAGATCCACTCCCAGATATCTAAAACACTTTACTTCCTCCAGTTTTTCTCCATTCAAACTTACCTCCCAATTGACTTGACCCTCAACCCTACTGCACTTAATAACCTTGCTCTTATTCACATTTACTCTTAACTTTCTTCTTGCACACACTTTACCAAAGTCAGTCACCAGCTTCTGCAGTTTCTCACTTGAATCAGCCACCAGCGCTGTATCATCAGCGAACAACAACTGACTAACTTCCCAAGATCTCTCATCCCCAACAGACTTCATAATTGCCCCTCTTTCCAAAACTCTTGCATTCACCTCCCTAACAACCCCATCCATAAAAAGATTAAAAAACCATGGAGACATCACACACCCCTGCCGCAAACCTACATTCACTGAGAACCAATCACTTTCCTCTCTTCCTACACGCACACATGCCTTACCTCCGCGATAAAAACTTTTCACTGCTTCTAACAACTTGTCTCCCACACCATGTATTGTTAGTACCTTCCACAAAGCATCTCTATCAACTCTATCATATGCCTTCTCAAGATCCATAAATGCTGCATACAAATCCATTTGCTTTTCTAAGTATTTCTCGCATACATTCTCCAAAGCAAACACCTGATCCACACATCCTCTACCACTTCTGAAACCACTCTGCTCTTCCCCAATCTGATGCTCTGTACATGCCTTCACCCTCTCAATCAATTCCCACCCATTTAATTTACCAGGAATACTGAACAAACTTTTACCCCTGTAATTTGAGCACTCACTCTTATCCTCTTTGCCTTTGCACAGTGGCACTATGCACGGATTCCGCCAATCCTCAGGCAACTTACCATGAATCATACATACATTAAATAACCTTACCAACAAGTCAATGCAGTCACCCCCTTTTTTAATATATTCCATTGCAATACCATCCAAACCTGCTGCCTTGCTGGCTTTCATCTTCCGCAAAGCTTTTACTACCTCTTCTCAGTTTATCAAAGCATTTTCCATAACCCTCTCACGTTGCACACCACCTCGACCAAAACACCCTATATCTGCCACTCCATCATCAAACACATTCAAGAAAACTTCAAAATTCTCACTCCACCTCCTTCTCACATCACCACTACTTGTTATCACCTCCCCATTAGCCCCCTTTTCAGAAGTTCCCATTTGTTCCCTTGTCTTACGAACTTTATTTACCTCATTCCAGAACATCTTTTTATTCTCCCTAATATTTAATGATACTCTCTCACCCCAACTCTCAATTGCCCTCTTTTACACCTCTTACATTTTTCTCTTGACCTCCTGTCTCTTTCTTTTATACATCTCTCACTCATTTGCATTTCTTTCCTGGAAAAATCATCCGAATTCCTCACTCTTCTCTTTCACTAATACTCTTACTTCTTCATCCCACCACTCACTACCTTTTCTAATCAACCCACCTCCCACGCTTCTCATACCACAAGCATCTTTTGCACAAGCCATCACTGCCATATACATTATACATATATATATATATATATATATATATATATATATATATATATATATATATATATATATATATATATATATATATATATATATATATATATATATATATGTATATATATATACATATATATATCTATATATATATATATATATATATATATATATATATATATATATATATATATATATATATATATATATATATATATATATATATATATATATATATATATATATATATATATATATTTCTTTTTTCTTTTAAAGTATCCACCATTTCCCGCATTAGCGAGGTAGCGTTAAGAACAGAGGACTGGGCCTTTGTGGAATATCCTCACCTGGCCCCCCTCTGTTCCTTCGTTTGGAAAATTAAAAAAAAGAAAAAAAAAAAAACGAGAGGGGAGGATTTCCAGCCTCCTGCTCCCTCCCCTTTTAGTCGCCTTCTACGACACGCAGGGAATACGTGGGAAGTATTCTTCATCCCCTATCCCCAGGGATATATATATATATATATATATATATATATATATATATATATATATATATATATATATATATATATATATATATATATATACATATATATATATATATATATATATACCATGGAAAGTTTTGTGGGACCTGGGTGTGGAAAGGTAGGTGTGGTTTTGGAGTATTAGATATGACACCTGGAGACTAAGTGTGAACAAATGTGGCCTTTGTTGTCTTTTCGTACCGCTACCTAGCGCACCTGCGGGACAGGGGGTTGTCATTTTCATGAGTGCCGGTGTTGTTACGGGAATGTATAAGGGCAGACAGTATGGTTCATGTACATTTGTATATATATGTATGTGAGTGTGTGTATATATATTTATGCGTTGAGATGTATAAATATGTATATGTACGTGTTTGGACGTGTATGCATACACATGTGTATGTGGTTGGGTTGGGCCATTCTTTCGTCTGTTTCCTTCAGCTACCTCGCTAACGCGGGAAAGAGCGAGAAACTAGAAAAAAAAAGAATACTAATATATGTATATTTATGCATATATATATATATATATATATATATATATATATATATATATATATATATATATATATATATATATATATATATATATATATATATATATATATATATATATATATATATACATATATATGAATATATATATATATATATATATATATATTTTTTTTTTTTTTTGCTTTGTCGCTGTCTCCCGCATTTGCGAGGTAGCGCAAGGAAACAGACGAAAGAAATGGCCCAACCCACCCATATACACATGTATATACATACGTCCACACACGCTAATATACATACCTACACAGCTTTCCATAGTTTACCCCAGACGCTTCACATGCCTTGATTCAATCCACTGACAGCACGTCAACCCCGGTATACCACATCGCCCCAATTCACTCTATTCCTTGCCCTCCTTTCACCCTCCTGCATGTTCAGGCCCCGATCACACAAAATCTTTTTCACTCCATCTTTCCACCTCCAATTTGGTCTCCCTCTTCTCCTCGTTCCCTCCACCTCCGACACATATATCCTCTTGGTCAATCTTTCCTCACTCATTCTCTCCATGTGACCAAAACATTTCAAAACACCCTCTTCTGCTCTCTCATCCACGCTCTTTTTATTTCCACACATCTCTCTTACCCTTACGTTACTTACTCGATCAAACCACCTCACACCACACATTGTCCTCAAACATCTCATTTCCAGCACATCCATCTTCCTGCGCACAACTCTATCCATAGTCCACGCCTCGCAATCATACAACATTGTTGGAACCACTATTCCTTCAAACATACCCATTTTTGCTTTCCGAGATAATGTTCTCGACTTCCACACATTCTTCAAGGCTCCCAAAATTTTCGCCCCCTCCCCCACCCTATGATCCACTTCCGCTTCCATGTTTCCATCCGCTGCCAGATCCACTCCCAGATATCTAAAACACTTCACTTCCTCCAGTTTTTCTCCATTCAAACTCATCTCCCAATTGACTTGACCCTTAACCCTACTGTACCTAATAACCTTGCTCTTATTCACATTTACTCTTAACTTTCTTCTTTCACACACTTTACCAAATTCAGTCACCAGCTTCTGCAGTTTCTCACATGAATCAGCCACCAGCGCTGTATCATCAGCGAACAAAAACTGACTCACATCCCAAGCTCTCTCATCCCCATCAGACTTCATACTTGCCCCTCTTTCCAAAACTCTTGCATTCACCTCCCTAACAACCCCATCCATAAACAAATTAAACAACCATGGAGACATCACACACCCCTGCCGCAAACCTACATTCACTGAGAACCAATCACTTTCCTCTCTTCCTACACGTACACATGCCTTACCTCCTCGATGAAAACTTTTCACTGCTTCTAACAACTTTCCTCACACACCATATATTCTTAATACCTTCCACAGAGCATCTGTATCAACTCTATCATATACCTTCTCCAGATCCATAAATGCTACATACAAATCCATTTGCTTTTCTAAGTATTTCTCACATACATTCTTCAAAGCAAACACCTGATCCACACAGCCTCTACCACTTCTGAAACCACACTGCTCTTCCCCAATCTGATGCTCTGTACATGCCTTCACCCTCTCAATCAATACCCTCCCATATAATTTGCCAGGAATACTCAACAAACTTATACATCTGTAATTTGAGCACTCACTCTTATCCCCTTTGCCTTTGTACAATGGCACTATGCACGCATTCCGCCAATCCTCAGGCACCTCACCATGAGTCATACATACATTAAATAACCTTACCAACCAGTCAACAATACAGTCACCCCCTTTTTTAATAAATTCCACTGCAATACCATCCAAACCTGCTGCCTTGCCGGCTTTCATCTTCCGCAAAGCTTTTACTACCTCTTCTCTGTTTACCAAATCATTTTCCCTAACCCTCGCACTTTGTACACCACCTCGACCAAAACACCCTATATCTGCCACTCTATCATCAAACACATTCAACAAACCTTCAAAATACTCACTCCATCTCCATATATATATATATATATATATATATATATATATATATATATATATATATATATATATATATATATATATATATTACGTGTTAATTGACAGGCGTGCGAAAGAGAGACTTTTGGATGTTAATGTGCTGAGAGGTGCAACTGGAGGGATGTCTGATCATTATCTTGTGGAGGCTAAGGTGAAGATTTGTATGGGTTTTCAGAAAAGAAGAGTGAATGTTGGGGTGAAGAAGGAGGTGAGAGTAAGTGAGCTTGGGAAGGAGACCTGTGTGAGGAAGTACCAGGAGAGACTGTGTACAGAATGGAAAAAGGTGAGAACAATGGAAGTAAGGGGAGTGGGGGAGGAATGGGATGTATTTAGGGAGTCAGTGATGGATTGCGCAAAAGATGCTTGTGGCATGAGAAGAGTGGGAGGTGGGTTGATTAGAAAGGGTAGTGAGTGGTGGGATGAAGAAGTAAGAGTATTAGTGAAAGAGAAGAGAGAGGCATTTGGACGATTTTTGCAGGGAAAAAATGCAATTGAGTGGGAGATGTATAAAAGAAAGAGACAGGAGGTCAAGAGAAAGGTGCAAGAGGTGAAAAAAAGGGCAAATGAGAGTTGGGGTGAGAGAGTGTCATTAAATTTTAGGGAGAATAAAAAGATGTTCTGGAAGGAGGTAAATAAAGTGCGTAAGACAAGGGAGCAAATGGGAACTTCAGTGAAGGGCGCAAATGGGGAGGTGATAACAAGTAGTGGTGATGTGGGAAGGAGATGGAGTGAGTATTTTGAAGGTTTGTTGAATGTGTCTGATGATAGAGTGGCAGATATAGGGTGTTTTGGTCGAGGTGGTGTGCAAAGTGAGAGGGTTAGGGAAAACGATTTGGTAAACAGAGAAGAGGTAGTGAAAGCTTTGCGGAAGATGAAAGCCGGCAAGGCAGCAGGCTTGGATGGTATTGCAGTGGAATTTATTAAAAAAGGGGGTGACTGTATTGTTGACTGGTTGGTAAGGTTATTTAATGTATGTATGACTCATGGTGAGGTGCCTGAGGATTGGAGGAATGCGTGCATAGTGCCATTGTACAAAGGAAAAGGGGATAAGAGTGAGTGCTCAAATTACAGAGGTATAAGTTTGTTGAGTATTCCTGGTAAATTGTATGGGAGGGTATTGATTAAGAGGGTGAAGGCATGTACAGAGCATCAGATTGGGGAAGAGCAGTGTGGTTTCAGAAGTGGTAGAGGATGTGTGGATCAGGTGTTTGCTTTGAAGAATGTATGTGAGAAATACTTAGAAAAGCAAATGGATTTGTATGTAGCATTTATGGATCTGGAGAAGGCATATGATAGAGTTGATAGAGATGCTCTGTGGAAGGTATTAAGAATATATGGTGTGGGAGGAAAGTTGTTAGAATCAGTGAAAAGTTTTTATCGAGGATGTTAGGCATGTGTACGTGTAGGAAGAGAGGAAATTGATTGGTTCTCAGTGAATGTAGGTTTGCGGCAGGGGTGTGTGATGTCTCCATGGTTGTTTAATTTGTTTATGGATGGGGTTGTTAGGGAGGTAAAGGCAAGAGTTTTGGAAAGAGGGGCAAGTATGAAGTCTGTTGTGGATGAGAGAGCTTGGGAAGTGAGTCAGTTGTTGTTCGCTGATGATACAGCGCTGGTGGCTGATTCATGTGAGAAACTGCAGAAGCTGGTGACGGAGTTTGGTAAAGTGTGTGGAAGAAGAAAGTTAAGAGTAAATGTGAATAAGAGCAAGGTCATTAGGTACAGTAGGGTTGAGGGTCAAGTCAATTGGGAGGTGAGTTTGAATGGAGAAAAACTGGAGGAAGTGAAGTGTTTTAGATATCTGGGAGTGGAACTGGCAGCGGATGGAACCATGGAAGCAGAATTGGACCATAGGGTGGGGGAGGGGGCGAAAATTCTGGGAGCCTTGAAGAATGTGTGGAAGTCGAGAACATTATCTCGGAAAGCAAAAATGGGTATGTTTGAAGGAATAGTGGTTCCAACAATGTTGTATGGTTGCGAGGCGTGGGCTATGGATAGAGTTGTGCGCAGGAGGATGGATGTGCTGGAAATGAGATGTCTGAGGACAATGTGTTGTGTGAGGTGGTTTGATCGAGTAAGTAACGTAAGTGTGAGAGAGATGTGTGGAAATAAAAAGAGCGTGGTTGAGAGAGCAGAAGGGGGTGTTTTGAAATGGTTTGGGCACATGGAGAGAATGAGTGAGAAAATGTTGACCAAGAAGATATATGTGTCGGAGGTGGAGGGAACGAGGAGAAGAGGGAGACCAAATTGGAGGTGGAAAGATGGAGTGAAAAAGATTTTGTGTGATCGGGGCCTGAACTTGCAGGAGGGTGAAAGGAGGGCAAGGAATAGAGTGAATTGGAGCAATGTGGTATACCGCGGTTGACATGCTGTCAGTGGATTGAATCAAGACATGTGAAGCGTCTGGGGTAAACCATGGAAAGCTGTGTAGGTATGTATATGTGCGTGTGTGGACGTATGTATATACATGTGTATGGGGGGGGGTTGGGCCATTTCTTTCGTCTGTTTCCTTGCGCTACCTCGCAAACGCGGGAGACAGCGACAAAGTATAAAAAAAAAAAAAAAAATATATATATATATATATATATATATATATACACATATATATATTTTTTTTTTGTGGGACGCAGGTTGTTAGAATCAATGAAAAGTTTTTATCGAGGATGAAAGGCATATGTACGTGTAGGAAGAGAGGAAAGTGATTGGTTCTCAGTGAATGTAGGTTTGCGGCAGGGGTGTGTGATGTCTCAATGGTTGTTTAATTTGTTTATGGATGGGGTTGTTAGGGAGGTGAATGCAAGAGTTTTGGAAAGAGGGGCAAGTATGAAGTCTGTTGGGGATGAGAGAGCTTGGGAAGTGAGTCAGTTGTTGTTCGCTGATGATACAGCGCTGGTGGCTGATTCATGTGAGAAACTGCAGAAGCTGGTGACTGAGTTTGGTAAAGTGTATGAAATAAGAAAGTTAAGAGTAAATGTGAATAAGAGCAAGGTTATTAGGTACAGTGGAGTTGAGGATCAAGTCAATTGAGAGGTAAGTTTGGATGGAGAAAAACTGGCGGAAGTAAACTGTTTTAGATATCTGGGAGTGGTTCTGGCAGCGGATGGAACCACTGAAGCGGAAGTGAATCATAGGGTGGGGGTTGGTGGGTGGGAAAACTCTGGGAGCCTTGAAGAATGTGTGGAAGTCGAGAACATTATCTCGGAAAGCAAAAATGGGTATGTTTGAAGGAATTGTGGTTCCAACAATGTTGTATGGTTGCGAGGCGTGGGCTATGGATAGAGTTGTGCGCAGGAGGATTAATGTGCTGGAAATGAGATGCTTGAGGACAATGTGTGGTGTGAGGTTGTTTGATCGAGTAAGTAATGTAGGGGTAAGAGAGATGTGTGGAAATAAAAAGAGCGTGTTGAGAGAGCAGAAGAGGGTGTTTTGAAATGGTTTGGGCACATGGAGAGAATGAGTGAGGAAAGATTGACCAAGAGGATATATGTGTCGGAGGTGGAGGGAACGAGGAGAAGTGGGAGACCAAATTGAAGGTGGAAAGATGGACTGGAAAAGATTTTGTGTGATCGGGGCCTGAACATGCAGGAGGGTGAAAGGAAGGCAAGGAATAGAGTGAATTGGATCGATGTGGTATACCGGGGTTGACGTGCTGTCAGTGGATTGAATCAGGGCATGTGAAGCGTCTGGGGTAAACCATGGAAAGCTGTGTAGGTATGTATATTTGTGTGTGTGGACGTATGTATATACCTGTGTATGGGAGTGGGTTGGGCCATTTCTTTCGTCTGTTTCCTTGCGCTACTTCACAAACGCGGGAGACAGTGACAAAGCAAAAAAAATATATATATATATATATATATATATATATATATATATATATATATATATATATATATATATATATATATATATATATATATATATATATATATATATATATATATATGTATGTATATATATATATATATATATATATATATATATATATATATATATATATATATATATATATATATATATATATATATATATATATATATATATATATATATATTTATTTTGCTTTGTCGCAAGGTATCGCAAGGAAACTGATTGAAGAATGGACCAGCCCAACAACGTGCACATCATATACATACAAGTCCACACACGCAAATATACATACCTATACATCTCATCGTATACATATATATATACACACACAGACATATACATATATACATATATACATAATTCATATTATCTGCCTGTATTTATTTCCATCGCCACCTTGCCACACGTGAAAAACAACGAACTTCCCCCTCATGTTCGCGAGGTAGCGCTACGAAAAGACAACAAAGGCGATATTCGTTCACACTCAGTCTCTAGTTATGATATAATAATGCACCGAAACCACAGCTCCCTTTCCACATCCAGGCCCCACAGAACGTTCCACGGTTTACCCCAGACGCTTCACATGCCCTGATTCAATCCAATGACACCACGTCGATCCCAGTATACCATATCGTTCCAATTCACTTTATTCCTTGCTCGCCCTTCACCCTTTTGCATATTCAGGCCCCGATCACTGAAAATCTTTTTTACTCCATCTTTTCACCACCACTTTGGTGTCTCACTTCTCCTGATATCCCACCACCTCTGACATATATATCCTCTTTGTCAATCTTTTCTCACTCATTCTCTCCATGTGACAAAAACCATTTCAAAATACCCTCTTCTTTTTATTACCACACAACTTTCATCCCCTATTATTACTTCCTCGATCAAAGCACCTCACACTACATATTCTCCCAAAACATCTCATTTCCAGCACATCCATCCTCCTCGGCACAAATCTATCTATAGCCCACGCCTCGTAACCATATAACATTGTTGGGACAACTATTCGTTCAAACATACCCATTTTTGATTTTCGAGATAATGTTCTCGGCTTGCACACATTCTTCAACGCTCTCAGAGTATTTGCCCCCTACCCAACCCTATGATTCACTTCCGTTTCCATTGTTCTATCCACTGCCAAATTCACTAACAGATATCTAAAACACTTCACTCCCTCCAGTTGCTCTCCATTCAAACTTACCTCCCAATTGACTTTTCCCTCAACCCTACTCTACCTAATAACCTTGCTCATATTCACAATTACTCTCAGCTTTCTTCTTTCACCCACTTTACCAAACTCAGTCACCAGCTTCTGAAGTTTCGACCACGAACTAGCCACCAGCGCTCTATCATCAGCGAACAACAACTGACTCACTTCCCAAGCTCTCTCATCCACAACAGACTTCATACTTGCCCCTCTTTCCAAAACTCTTGCATTCACCTCCCTAACAACCCCATCCCTAAACAAACTAAACAACAATGGAGACATCACACACCCCTGCCGCAAACCTACATTCACTGACAACGAATTACTTTCCTCTCTTCCTACACGTACACATGCCTTACATCCTCGATAAAAACTTTTCACTGCTTCTAACAACCTGCCTTCCACACCATATATTCTTAGTACCTTCCACAGAGCATCTCTATCAACTCTATCATATGCCTTCTCCACATCCATAAATGCTATATGCAAATCCATTTGCTTTTCTAAGTATTTCTCACATAAATTCTTCAAAGCAAACACCTGATCCACACATCCTCTACCACTTCTGAAACCATACTGCTCTTCCCCAATCTGATGCTCTGTACATGCCTTCACCCTCTCAGTCAATACCCTCCCATATAATTTACCAGGAATACTCAACAAACTTATGCCTCTGTAATTTGAGCACTCATTCTTATCCCTTTGCCTTTGTACAATAGAACTATGCACGCATTCCGCCAATCCTCATTCACCTCACCATGACTCATACATACATTAAATAACCTTACCAACCAGTCAACAATACAGTCACCCCCTTTTTTAGTAAATTCCACTGCAATACCATCCGAACCTGCTGCCTTGCCGGCTTTCATCTTCCGCAAAGCTTTTATTACTTCTTCTCTGTTTACCAAATCATTTTCCCTAACCCTCTCACTTTGCACACCACCTCGACCAAAACACCTTATATCTGCCACTCTATCATCAAACACATTCAACAAACCTTCAAAATACTCACTCCATCTCGTTCTCACATCACCACTACTTGTTATCACCTTCCCATTAGCCCCTTTCACTGAACTTCCCATTTGCTCCCTTGCCTTACGGACTTTATTTACCTCCTTCCAAAACATCTTTTTATTCTCCCTAAGATTTAACGATAGTCTCTCACCCAACTCTCATTTGCCCGTTTTTTCACCTCTTGCACCTTTCTCTTGACTTCCTGTCTCTTTCTTTTATGCATATCCCACTCATTTGCATTTTTTCCCTGCAAAAATCGTCCAAATGCCTCTCACTTTTCTTTCACAAATAATCTTACTTCTTCATCCCACCACTCACTACCCTTTCTAATCAACCCACCTCCCACGCTTCTCATGCCACAAGCATCTTTTGCGCAATCCATCACTGATTCCCTAAATACATCCCTAAATACTCCCCCACTCCCCTTACCTCCTTTGTTCTCACCTTTTTCCATTCTGTACTCAGTCTCTCCTCGTACTTCCTCACACAAGTCTCCTTCCCAAGCTCACTTACTCTCACCACCCTCTTCACCCTAACATTCTCTCTTCTTTTCTGAAAACCCATACAAATCTTCACGTTCGCCTCCACAAGATAAAAATCAGACATCCCTCCAGTTGCACCTCTCAGCACATTAACATCCAAAAGTCTCTCTTTCGCGCGCCAGTCAAATGACACGTAATCGAATAACGCTCTCTGGCCATCTCTCCTACTTACATGCACACACACACACACACACACACACACACACACACACACACACACACACACACACACACACTATATATATATTTTTCTTTTTTTTTTATACTTTGTCGCTGTCTCCCGCGTTTGCGAGGTAGCGCAAGGAAACAGACGAAAGAAATGGCCCAACCCCCCCCCCCATACACATGTATATACATACGTCCACACACGCAAATATACATACCTACACAGCTTTCCATGGTTTACCCCAGACGCTTAACATGCCTTGATTCAATCCACTGACAGCACGTCAACCCCGGTATACCACATCGCTCCAATTCACTCTATTCCTTGCCCTCCTTTCACCCTCCTGCATGTTCAGGCCCCGATCACACAAAATCTTTTTCACTCCATCTTTCCACCTCCAATTTGGTCTCCCTCTTCTCCTTGCTCCCTCCACCTCCTACACATATATCCTCTTGGTCAATCTTTCCTCACTCATCCTCTCCATGTGCCCAAACCACTTCAAAACACCCTCTACTGCTCTCTCAACCACGCTCTTTTTATTTCCACACATCTCTCTTACCCTTACGTTACTCACTCGATCAAACCACCTCACACCACACATTGTCCTCAAACATCTCATTTCCAGCACATCCATCCTCCTGCGCACAACTCTATTCATAGCCCACGCCTCGCAACCATACAACATTGTTGGAACAACTATTCCTTCAAACATACCCATTTTTGATTTCCGAGATAATGTTCTCGACTTCCACACATTCTTCAAGGCCCCCAGAATTTTCGCCCCCTCCCCCACCCTATGATCCACTTCCGCTTCCATGGTTCCATCCGCTGCCAGATCCACTCCCAGATATCTAAAACACTTCACTTCCTCCAGTTTTTCTCCATTCAAACTCACCTCCCAATTGACTTGACCCTCAACCCTACTGTACCTAATAACCTTCCTCTTATTCACATTTACTCTTAACTTTCTTCTTCCACACACTTTACCAAACTCAGTCACCAGCTTCTGCAGTTTCTCACATGAATCAGCCACCAGCGCTGTATCATCAGCGAACAACAACTGACTCACTTCCCAAGCTCTCTCATCCCCAACAGACTTCATACTTGCCCCTCTTTCCAAAACTCTTGCATTTACCTCCCTAACAACCCCATCCATAAACAAATTAAACAACCATGGAGACATCACACACCCCTGCCGCAAACCTACATTCACTGAGAACCAATCACTTTCCTCTCTTCCTACACGTACACATGCCTTACATCCTCGATAAAAACTTTTCACTGCTTCTAACAACTTTCCTCCCACACCATATATTCTTAATACCTTCCACAGAACATCTCTATCAACTCTATCATATGCCTTCTCCAGATCCATAAATGCTACATACAAATCCATTTGCTTTTCTAAGTATCTCTCACATACATTCTTCAAAGCAAACACCTGATCCACACATCCTCTACCACTTCTGAAACCACACTGCTCTTCCCCAATCTGATGCTCTGTACATGCCTTCACCCTCTCAATCAATACCCTCCCATATAATTTACCAGGAATACTCAACAAACTTATACCACTGTAATTTGAGCACTCACTCTTATCCCCTTTGCCTTTGTAAAATGGCACTATGCACGCATTCCGCCAATCCTCAGGCACCTCACCATGAGTCATACATACATTAAATAACCTTACCAACCAGTCAACAATACAGTCACCCCCTTTTTTAATAAATTCCACTGCAATACCATCCAAACCTGCTGCCTTGCCGGCTTTCATCTTCCGCAAAGCTTTCACTACCTCTTCTCTGTTTACCAAATCATTTTCCCTAACCCTCTCACTTTGCACACCACCTCGACCAAAACACCCTATATCTGCCACTCTATCATCAAACACATTCAACAAACCTTCAAAATATATATATATATATATATATATATATATATATATATATATATATATATATATATATATATATGGATATATTGGAAATGGTCACAATTATCCGCGTGATCAAGATATCCCTATGAGTTCAATGGGAAAATGAAGCACGATTAGTTCCCATGTGCACTTTCGTGTCATAATCACATCATCAGGGGAGACACAAGAGAGAAATATAACAGTCAGTTGATATACATCGAGGAGACGAAGCTTGGACGCCATTTGGTAAACATGTGATTGTCCAAAACATATAACTAGCGTTCATAAACTTATCATTTTACAAATTTTATCAACAATAAAGTTATCCTATGTGTATAGACCATCACTAATATTATCATTATATTTCTTAGTGTATGTAAAAATAGAAGATTCAATGATATTTCTCTTGGTAATAGAGTTAGAGTTAATAACTGAGATGGCGTTACTCCAGTCAATATAATGATCATAGTTTTTAACGTGATTAAACAAGGCATTTGATTCTTGTCCCGTTCTTATAGCATATTTATGTTGCTTAAGTCTAACTGAAAGTTCCTTACCAGTCTGACCAACATAAGATTTATCACAGTTTCCACAATGCACTTTATAGATTCATGCAAGACAATTTTCTGGTGAATTCCTGATTAAGATATTCTTTATAGTATTATTGTTGCTAAAAGCAACATTTACATTAAAGGATTTAAGCAGCATAGGAAGTAAAGTGAAATTATTATTAAAAGGAAGAACTAAAAGATTCTTGGTGTCAATGGGAGGTTTGGGCTCAACTCTATAAAATGATTTCTTTCCTAACTGAAAGGATTTATCAATGAAAGATCTAGGGTACTTTAACTGAGATCCAATAATATATATCTTCTTAAACTGATCATCAATAAACTTTGGACTGCAAATACGTTATGCCCTAAGGAACATAGATTGAAAGGATAATAATTTAACTCTGTCATATTGAGTTGTGTAATAATGGATATATGAGCATACATTGGTGGGTTTTCTGTATATGCTAAACTTAAACTTGTTTCCTTGTCTATGGATCATGCAATCTAAAAATGGTAACATACCATCATTTTCATTTTCTACAATCTATTTGATAGAAGGTACTAAATTGTTATGTAAGATGAGAAATATTTGTAAATTTTCATTTGTTGGCCAAGCACAAAGAACTTCATCTACATACCAAAACCAAATTGCATTAGAAGGTAAGAGTTCCTTTACTAATTTTGTTTCCAAAAATTCCACATAAAGATTACTTAGTACAGGTGAAAGAAGGTTACCCATTGCCATACCAAGTTTTTGCGCATAATAATCTCCATTAAATTGAAATACACAGTCTTTTATACACAATTTTATCATTTTAATGAAATTAGACTTTGAAACAGCTAAATGAATATCATCCAAGACATCAAACAGATATTCTAAAAGGTCATCAACTGGAACTTTAGTGAAAAGTGAAGAAACATCAAAGCTAACTAGTTTAAAATCAAAATTAACATTGATATTGTTTAGATTTTTGACTAAATCTACATTGTTCATTATATTAGAATTTGATGCCTTACCCACTAAAGGGCTTAATAAAGAAACTAAACATTTTGACAATTTATATGTGATGGAGCCTACTGAACTCACTCTCGGTCTTGCTGGAAAATTCTGTTTATGTGTTTTGATAAGTCCATACATATATGGCAATGAAGGGGACAAAGATGACAAACTTTTGATAAGAGAAATATTACCTTTCATCAACAACCTCATTTCTATATTTGACCTTATTTGACTTATCAAAACATATAAACAGAATTTTTCAGCAAGACCTATAGTGAGTTCAGTAGGTTCCATCACATATAAATTGTCAAAATGGTTAGTTTCTTTATTAAGCCCTTTAGTGGGTAAGGCATCATATTCTAATATCATGAACAATGTAGATTTAGTCAACAATGCAAAAAATATCAATGTTAATTTTCATTTCAAACTAGTTAGCTTTGATGCTTCCTCCCTTTTCACTAAAGTTACAGTTGATGACTTTTTAGAATATTTATTTGATGTCGTGGATGGTATTCATTTACCTGTTTCAAACTCTAATTTCATTGAATTGATAAAATTGTATATAAAAGACTGTGTATTTCAATTTAATGGAGATCATTATGCTCATAAATTTGGTATGGCAATGGGTAACCCTCTTTCACCTGTACTAAGTAATCTTTATATGGAATTTTTTTAAACAAAATTACTAAAGGAACTCTTAACTTCTAATGCAATTTGTCTTTGCTATGTAGATGAAGTTCTTTGTGTTTGGCCAACAAATGAAAATTTACAAATATTTCTCCCATTACTTAACAGTTTAGTACCTTCCATGAATTTACTTTAGAAAATGAAAATAATGGTATGTTACCATTATTAGATTGCGTGATCCATAGACAAGGAAACAAGTTTAAGTTTAGCATATACAGAAAACCCACCAATGTATGCTCATATATCCATTATTACTCATCTCAACTTGACAGAGTTAAATTATCATTATTTCAATCTTTGTTCCTTAGGGCATTACGTATTTGCAGTCCAAAGTTTCTTGATGATGAGTTTGAGAAGATATAATCGATTGGATCTACGTTAAAGTACCCTAGATCTTTCATTGATAAATCCCTTAAGTTAGGAAAGAAATCATTTTATAGAGTTGAGCCCAAACCTCCCATTGACACCAAGAATCTTTTAATTCTCCCTTTTGATAATAATTTCACTTTGCTTCCA